>NW_009623687.1:10588-20373 GCF_000690535.1 Cariama cristata
TTTACATATAGATGAGATATGATCTGTTTCATTTGAGAACTTCTCTTGGATCTAGAATTCAATCATAGAATCATAGAATGGTTTGGGTTGGAAGGGACATTAAGCATCATCCAGTTCCAACCCCCCTGCCATAGGCAGGGACACCTTCCACTAGACCAGGTTGCTCAAAGCCTCATCCAACCTGACCTTGAACATTTCCGGGGATGGGGCATCCACAGCTTCTCTGGGCAACCTGTTCCAGTGCCTCCCACCCTCCCAGTGAAGAATTTCTTCCTAATGTCTAATCTAAATCTTCCCTTTTCCAGTTTAAAGCCATTGCCCCTTGTTCTATCACTCCATGCCCTTGTAAAAAGTCCCTCCCCAGCTTTCTTGTACACTCCTTTTAGGTGCTGGAAGGCTGCTATAAGGTCTCCCCAGAGCCTTCTTTCCAGCCCAACTTTCTCAGCCTGATTTCATAGGAGAGGTGCTCCAGCCAGTCCAGAAGCATGCACCTCATTTTTCTTATAATCAATGGAGAAAAGTTAAAGGACTCCAGGGGGAGAGCTAGTCCACCTAAGTGAGCTTTTTTGTCTGTGTGGATCTCACCTACAGTTACAAAAATCTGATTCCTTTTTTTGGTACTTATTCTGTAGATAGATATAAAAAGAATACTCAACACAAGAGAGTTAGTCTGTGGTCCAGTATTCCAGCTGGATTAGAATAAAGAATTCAATCCATTCCCATGTTCATCTGCAATTTCCTTCTCTTCTGGCCACAGATAAATTGGAATTATAAAGTGGAACATATATTTAGTGTTATTTTCATATAGTTCAAATGAAACTGTACATTTTAAAACTGGACACTCAGTGCCAAAGGAAGAAATCATAACAGTAAAGACCTTGTATGCAAAGAAACATTCAGATTTTTGTGCTGCTTTATGATTTTTCATATCCTCTGAGCTTTAGACAGGGAAAGATTACATTTCTTGAGGCAGCTTCTGTGCTACAATTCTGCACTAGTTTTCTAGCTGCAGTGTGTATGTTGTATGAACACATTTATGTCTCTCTCAGCAGCATTCATCTTTACTTCTGCATATCCAGGTGAAAACACCAGACGGAGGGAGCTACACAGCCTTAAAGGATGACAAAATAATAGCTCTATTACTGTAGGCATATATTCTATGAATATAATTTGCAATTGATCTGAAACAAAATCATAGTGATGTACCCTTAAATATTATAGGACTGGCAACTTATGCCCAGTTGGCACTTCTCCTCAAAATCTCGGTATCAGATATGCCACGGTTATTTTTGCCTATCTGCCTGAGCTGGGTTATATGGAAGTTTTCCTACATTAAAAGAATGCAACTGGCAAAATTTCACTTTTTGCTTCTTAGGAAAAAAATTCTATTAAGATAAAGCAAGTGCCTCATCACCTAGATTCAAGCATCATTCACAACTCCTGTTTTATTTATTAAACCTGGATTTTCTTAGAAGCCACACTGAAGGAAAAATTGTTCAGGGGTTAATTTTAGACCTCACCATGGTATACATATGTTGTAAAACACTAAGTACTTTCTAGAGAGTAAAACATTTTTTTTTCATGAACTGGCAGACTGATATTAGATCCTATTATAGGATTAGAAAATTAGACAGGCAAACACCCATCCTTATTACGTTTATTTTTAGAACATTATGGATGAACCCAGGCTTATTCAACCCTGCAAGATTTGTTCTTGACAATTGTCCAATAAACAAGCACTTAACTGAAAAATTAATGATCTTTGGACTTGGCAAAAGAAGATGCTTGGGATACAGCTTTGCTCATGTTGAAATCTTTGTCTTAACAATGTTGATATATAAACTGAATATCAACTGTTCACAAGGCCAGAATTTAGGTCTCTCCCCAAATTTTGGACTAGCAATGAAACCTATGCAGTTTAAAATTAAAATCAAAATTAAAAAAGTCTCACTGAGAACATAAATTTCAGTATATTTTGGTTCAATTTTTTACACAGACACAGGTATCTTTGCTAATCTCTGAGTCTGTGAGAAACAAGAGGCTTTTAATCTTTGTATCAAATGAACTTTTTTTTTCCTGAGTAACACTATTTTAGTTGCACTTCTAGTTTGGTTTTATAATTTAAGGGCAATTTGATAAATGTAGCATCACAGATAAAGCTATATTTTGTCCTGACATTTTTCTGGTTTACTCTTACAAAGTGCATAGGAACTCACTTTCTGCAGCATAAATTGCAGTCCATAAAGAGAAAAGTAAAAATAATCTGAATTCTAAACTTAGTTTTTAAATGATCACACAAAAGATTGTCAAACCTTCTTTTTAGAATTTGCCTGAGGCCTGTCCATGGTCTTTGGTAAGATAAGATCATGTAAACAGAAGAAAAATAGGGAATGAAATGCATATCCCGCATATGACGCTGTGGATGTGGTCAAATGGTTACGCATTGCTATATTAACATGTAAGTACCAAAGCATACAGCAAAAAAACAGCTTCATTTGATCAAGCTGTGTGTCTAGGAGAGCCAATCAAAGATACCTAAAAGGACAGAGAGATACTAAAAGTCAGCAAAAAATGTAATTCTCATAGCAAGAGGCCCCTAATTTCTCTGACATTACCAGCACATTATAGAACAGAGATATGCTATCTCTTGAAACACCCAAGCAAGCAGTTTCATGAAGAATGCTCTGTTTATCATGTGAGGGACTTGTTTCCCTTGGAAAGCATGCCATTAATGTCCTCACATGCTTATGGGATCAGAGAACAGGTTTAATTGCTGATTGCCTCTAGCCAACTTCAAATTATTGGGTTAAGTTTTGTTTGTTTCAACAAGTTAAAGATGATCCATAGTGCCAAAGCTGCAGATGTGGGATTTTGCCAAAGAGATACTGAAATGGAGGAACAAAGGAGTAAAATGGCTGGTGGAAATGAAATGGAGTCAACAGTAGGAACTTGATAAGTAAGGAGAAGGCAAAGACCTGAGACACTGAAATAATGAGATTGAGAAAGAGGAGGTAATGGTGGGACCAGAGGGCTCCAATGGACTCAGTTTGCGCTCATTGCACAGGTGAAGGCTGGGATGACTGAGCTCTCGTATTGTCCTTGAACATACCAAAAAAATCACCTCAAATGCAATTATATAGGAATGGTTATATAATCTCTCAGGAAGCAGTAATCCTGCCTACACTGAAGCCACAGAGACTTCTGAGACTGCCCTGTCGTCTAGATGCTGTGTTTGCTTGGGTATCAAGGTCATACTCCAGTCTCAGCCCATGGCCACACTGTCTACAGCTCTGTCACACTCTGCCACTAGTGGAGAGGGAGCTGGCACAGGCAAACCTGAGCTCTGCCCCAAATGTGGTAGGGATGCAACTGGCTGCTCTGTTAAGTTCGAGCCTGACGTTGGGGATGCTGTAGAAATAGCAGGAATCTGCATCACCAGGACCATCACTGCTTATGGGCACAAACAGAGATGAAAATTCCCAGTCACATCAGGACCGTATTTGTAATAAAGAAAATATAACGCATGCAGCATTTAGACAAAATAATATGTCTGCTAACAATTTTCAGTTATGCTCCTGCATCTACAGATACCATTATGAGAGTAGATAAAGAAATAGTAGGCATGTATATAGCATTATACAACACTACTGAGAAAAATAACCTGTGAAATGATTCTATTTACTATGACTTGGATTTGATGGGAGACAATAGATTTGGCTGTGCTGAATGAAACAAAGGGGGTATGTTTTCTCATTTAACCATAATTTGGGTTCTCAATATTTATTTCATATTATAATTGAGTAACAATTTAATAATTTATCTCTTTTTATATTGTAAAAATATGTATTTACTAATGTATTCAGCTCAGAACATGCCACAAAAGAGAGAAAACGTTTAGCATAGGAAAAAACGTGAGCAGAAATGAGGAAGACAGGGACTGGGCTATGTAGAGGATATATTAGTAAGAACAAGTAGCACAAGTTATTCTTTCTTATGATGCAGAATTCATGTCATATGATTAAATGAAAGAAGGTATGTCTAAAAAAAAAAAAACTACGAAATGAACAGGTTCACTAAAAGAAAAGAAAAGAAACAATCAATTACAAGAATAGAATTGTTCATGACTGATAGAAGGATACAAATTTATAAAATATATTAAGGGACGTATTTCAGAAAATTAGCCAATGAAGTAAAAATCATTACTGGACACAGATGAAAAAAAAATATTTATGACATTAAAAAAAAAAATGGAGAAATGAAAAAAAGAGGGAAAAAAGTGAAGTAAAATGAAGAAAAAGAGAGAAAAAATAGATACCGCAAAGTGGAGAAATATTTTCTACCAGATTGAATGTAAAGTTCCCCCAGGGATGCCAGTTTCAGTAGCAGCTGAAACTACTTTAAGTCAGATTTACCTACATGTAGGAAAGATGGATACTTTCAAGTTTTCCCTAAAGAGTTAAACTTTAGAATGAATACTCTAAGAGCTTTCTTTGCCATTGAAATTTCCATTCAGAGCTGATCTATGCCATTTCCAAGAGATGCACACACACCACTCAGCACTTCCCTGTGTAAACAAGGGAGCCAGTATCACTTATCTCTTCACAACTTCTTTTTCTTCTGGTTATTCGTAGGTGAAAAGAGCAGTCCTGCCCATTCTCACTCTTTGGAGAGGGAGGGAGGGGGGAGACCAATCCTGCTCCACCACCATGTAGATACAAAATCCTACATCTGCTGCGAGATTAAATCTAAGGCAAATTTCAAGACTATTTTTTTCATTTACAGTAAAGCATTTTGCAGTCTGTCAGAGAAAGTAAATTGGAAATCTCACTTGTATTTTAACAGGATGAAAAAATGTATTAAAAATAAGCAACTCCATTAAGCCAATCTTAACTTCTTACAATGAACAAGAAATCATTGTATTAATTTCTGATCATCTAGCAAACAACGTGGGACATGTGCCAAGCCTTAGCTGAGGAATTGCAAAGCAGTGATTGCTTTCTCCTAACTTACTAGGGAAATTGAACAGAATAAATGTTGGGCAGCAATTTATTAAAAACATGCTTTATCTAAATTTATGGTCATTAAAATATTTCAGTAGATAAATAAGAAAACCAGGCTCATAACCAGGCAGATTAGACTACGCGGTAACTTTCTGTGCTCTTAAATAAGTCTTTAATTAGAAAGAAGAAGAAGAAAAACATGTCTCTGCAATTGGCTTTATCTGATTTCTGTTCATTAAAGTAGAACTAAACAAATAGACAGGGAGTAGCTATCAACAAAGTCCATGCTACCAAACGTTATCACTGTATAGCTAATTGACTACATTTAGTATGAAAAGATCACTGTTACCAGCAGTCTTGAATTCTGCTGGGAATGTAAGAGAAAATGTGCTCCAGAGCCCATCTGTAATTTGCTCAGTGACCAGCACGTCCGAGGGCACATTTGTTCAATGGAGAATGGGGAGCAGAGAGCCCTTCCTATGCAGCCAGCCACACCTCTGACCTTACTCTAGACTGTCAACGTCAATAGAATCACAGAATCACAGTACAGCCCAGGTTGGAAAGGAACTCAAAAGATTACCTGGTCCAACCTTTCATGAGAAAGGGAGCCTAGATGAGATTATCTATCACCCTGTACCATCTCATCTTGAATGACTGCAGTGATGTGGACTCCACCATGTCTCTAGGAAGGTTGTTCTAGTGATTGATTGTTATTATTGTAAAAAAATTATTTTACTTTGAGAAGACACCTCTCCTGGTGCAACTTGTATCTGTTGGCCCTTCTCTTCTCCATGTCACTCCTTTTGAAGAGAGAGCCTCTATCCTCATGAGTCCCCCCTGAGCTTGCTCTTCTCCAGTGAGAACAGACTTAATTATTTCAATCTTTCCTCATAGGGCAATTCTCCAGAATTTTGACAGTTTCCATGGCCCTCCTTTGACCCTCCCCAGGCTTTATTGAATAGTGGGGAGCAGAACTGAACACAGTACTCCCAGTGGGGCCTGATAGATGCTGAGTAGAGTGGGATGATCACTTCTCCCATCTCTGCTGGTAATGCCCCTGAGTCTGCAGCTCAGGATCCAGTGTGCCTTGGTTGCTCAGCAGCACTCTGCTGACTCGTGTTCAGCTTGTTGTCCACCAGGACCCACAGATCTCTTTCAGCAAGGCTGCTCGCCAGCCACACAGACCGTAGCCTGTGCTGGGCTGTTTGGTCATGTCACCCCAAGTACAGGAGTTTGTTAAACTTTATACAGTTCTTGCTAGCCCACTCTTCCAACCTGTCCAGGTCTCCCTGAAAGATAGCTCTGCCTTCTGACATGTCGATCTAGCCACCCAGTTCAGTGACATCAGTAAACTTGGTGAGGGTGATTTCAGTCCCGTCATCCAGATCTTAGATGACGATGTTGAACAGCGTGGGGCCCAGTACTGATCCCGGGCAACCCTGCTTGTGACAGGCTGGTAGCCTAAGTAAAAATGCTAGTTCTTTTAAACAGAAATCTCTTTAGAATTGTTCCTCTCATTCAATGAATGTTTCAAAAACTATGGACTCAAGGTCATGAATTAAAATTGCACCAATTCTTCCTTTCCTTTGTCACTTGTATTACTCTATCATATTCTGTATAGTTGAGTTATATGGAATATGACTTGTGTGTGGAAAACATGGTCTTGTACAGAGGACCACTGAAGACCATACTCTAAGATTAACAATTCCACCTTTTCTGTTTTCATTTTCACATTAAGAATATTAATTACATATTGCTCCACTTTTCCTTTGCTCTTAGAGTGTGTTAGAGGGTTCATGTTAGCTGCCTGCTACTGTTAGTTCTTTTTCTAATTCTCTAACATAGTTGTAGCCTTCAAGTAACCAGAAAAAACAGTAAAATTTGACCTATTTTATTGCCAAATAAATTCAACATCAGCAGTAAACTTCCATTTAGAGGTCGACTTCTCTAGGAAGAGGGAAGCTACTGTTATTTGTTTCAGCTGATGTCCATGGCATTGATTTTTGTTTCTATGTGATGAACAAGGCAGCATTACCCCTGGACTACTGTCTAATTGTTGAAAAGGTGCAAGACTTTCACTTAAACTGCAAGCCAAAAGCTGGAGGAGAAGATGAGGGGAATCCAAGACTGAAGAGGAGGTCCTATTTCTTTTCTTGCACCAGGATCAGGCCAAGTAGGGCCAAACTTGGGAGAAACCTGTTTCAGTAAAAAAACATCCAAATGAAGGCACGTTTCCACTAATGATGATGACCATTTCAGTTGAGGTGATTTTTAGTTTAGGTACAGTAAGATAAATTTCTCTGGCAGATGAATAGTTCTGCCACCAAGGAAAGGCATGTTTTCTGTGGAACATGAGAAAGGACAAAAACTCTGTCAGAAATTTGCCTTTAATGTTTTAAAAATCTTAGATTAATACCTTCACTGTCTGGAAAACCTGTGTCTGAATTTTAGCAGGCAAAAATCATAGACTTTTTCAGATAAATGCAGTTTGACAGCACTGATATTACTGTTCATGTCACAGACAACATCCTCCCCCCTTATTGCAAAAGGTGTGAGCACAGTGAAACAGAGACTTTATCTAGCATAAGATTAAAAAACTCAACCCTTTCTAAAGCAAAGCTCACCTCCCCCATATATTCTGTCAATCCAGCTGACTTGTGTCATTCTGCCGCTATGTTGCATGCCTACTGTGAAGTCCGTCCTTTTTTTTTTTGTTATTATTATGTCTTTCCTATCATAATATATATGGAATAACTTTAAAGCACGTAAGAAAAGAAAGTCCAAGTCCATAGACCTGAAACAAGCAATGGAGAGATGTAAAACTAGATTAGAAGTAGAATCTTAACAGTTCCTTTAAAACAAAATATTCATGTTGATGCTTTTTACATCTGCTTGAATGAGCATAGTATAAATGAATTTGGTGATGAGATTGAAATTCAGTGGCAGATGTCACATAAGGAAGAAAGTACCTGAGACTGAAAACGGTTAATGTGAGAGTTGCAGATACCTGAAAAACGTGAAAGAATTGAGAACTCTGCGTAGGAGCACTGCTTTTATCTTATATATAGCCTGCCTTATGCTGAAGAGAGTCCCATCTACAAAACATCTCTGTGTTGTAATTACACAGAACACATCAAATTTCTGACTGAAGAGTGATGTCAAAAAATATATATAAAGTAATAGCAGAGTTTTGTCACTGTCTAAGATAATGAGAAAGCCATTACCAAGGTAGACAAGTTAATCGTCCTAGGAATTGGTGCATTTCAGGTTGGGTGTCCTGCAGAGTTAAGGAGGAGCCCCTGAACATGCCCTAGATCATGCTGTGCCTCTCAGGTTAGAACAGGGCAGAATGACTCTGGTAAGATCCAAACTTAACATTTCATTTCTTTCTGATTTTTTTTCCTAGCAAGAGCATTAAATTGCAAATACCATGCAATGGTAATGAACTTCATGGGTTCTTTGTACACAACTAGTTAATAAATCATGTAACCAAAAAGTGAATTTGACTATTACCTGTATAAGCTAATTACAGACTTCAGACTTTGTGACTAAGCTGATGTAAAATGCAAGTATGTTTGGAAACTGATGCTTTTCTAGTTCAGAACTTTTTTCTCCATAAACTACTGTCAAAATTCAAAATATCAATAACAAAACTATTTTGCAAATTTTTTGCTAATAATCCTCCCTTCTGAAAAGACAGATTTTTTTTTTGGTCAAATTTTACATAATGAAGGCTTTATACTTGTAACTGTCAGAGTTGTTTCTTCTACTTTCCATATTGGTTTTAGTGGGGTACAGGTTTCCGAAAATTGGTAAAAACAGTATGTGTAAAAATGGAAGATGACTTAGGTATTTTTCTCAGGAAAGTGAACATTCCTTACCCATTATTTTGAGGAGAACATGAGGAATGCCTTGAGTATTTACTCATGTTGGGCTATTGTCTGTGGAAATACTGTTCGAGGGTAATACAACAGTGTTTTGATATTGACGTATTCTTCTGCTTACTCCTTGCAGAACCAGTAATGATGAGTATAGTTTTGCTTCCAAATCTCCTACCTACCTACTTGTCTTTTAGTTACACCTCTTCCTGCTTCAACAGTGGCAAGAGATGCACATATTGGAAATACACAGGTTTTGCCTTCTTGACTTTCAAACTGGAAATTTTCAAAGGCATGAAAAACCTAATCAGGTCCGTTTTACTCCATGAAATTTCAAAAGGTAATAAACTCCTAACATTTTTGTTTCTGCAAATCTATCCTGAATTAGAAAAGTTGGGTACTTTCCTGGACAAGGAAAGAATAGTTTTCTCAGGAAATTAGCCTGCTAAAGTAAACCTGGAAAAATTGTGTGGCTGCTTCTCATTTTAACAAGTAGTTTGTAGCTTTATATCACAAAATCTGTGTGAAACAACCTATTAAAGAAATGTCCAGGCAGATTAAACTGCCTGTCTTTACATTTCAGCTGTGATGAAATGGCAGAACCATTTTGTTTCTATTAGTGAAAAGCACTGCAGAAATGATTGACAGAGAGATACTTAGTTCTGATTTGTAATATAATGCTGTATACATCTGTTGTACTCAGGAGTCAATAACTTTACCATCTAGTTATGAAACATGAATGAGACCAATCCCTAGAACATTGATCTCAGAGTTTTTCTGAAGGATATCATCATTACTTTTGCAGCAATAGACCGAGATTAATTTTTTTTCTTATATAATTTACCATAAGTCAGGACATATCTTTAAGAAAATATTAATTGCACTTGCAAGAATAATTTTAGCAGGA
>NW_009623687.1:20404-85151 GCF_000690535.1 Cariama cristata
CTAGGGTACTTGCAGCCGTAGATCCCATACATCTCAGATTAAAGTCAAGACTATTATGATACTTACAATGTCATGCAAAAGATTTTTTGGATGAAAATTTGTCCCATTTTTTTGACTCATTTTGAAATAATTTCAGAGACATTTCTAATGCTTTAAGTATCAACAATACAAAAAAGAACTGATAGAAAAGCTCCAGACTTATCAAGTGGTAATATAAACACCAGTAATGACAGCTTTTGTGCTTGTGGGTAATAAAGTCATTCTAAGTTTTTAACTGGTATTCATGGGAAATTTCAGAGTATTTTAGAATAGAGGGTTGAAAATTATTGCAGGCCTACTTCTTTTTTCATATATACCAATGTTTTGTAATTCACCTCATTGTCTTCCCTGGTAGATATTAGACAACCCACATATCTACATTCTGAAAGTTTTATCTTACATTTTACCACTGAACTTTTTTAGGGTTGCTTTTTTTTTTTTTTTTTCAGGATCAATTTTTTTATTACAGTGGTTGTAGTGAATTTTTACAGGACATTCAAATACAATTTCAATAAGAAATTGATATGATCATATTTTACTCCAAAATAATTCACTATTTTATGAACTAGATTAAATATTTCCATTTGATTGTTTGCATGTCAAAAGAATAGATATGCTAAATAAGAATTATGTTATATAGAAGTTTTCCTAAGGAGTACTTGACTTCTACGCATCTTTAGTTTGATTACATTCTTTTTTTATCTTTTTTTGATTGTTTGTTTGTTTCCATGTACCAGAGGAATAGTGAAATAAAATTATCAGGGGTTTATAATGCTTCTGTGATGTGTCAGGAGCATCCTTTAGAAGAGCAAATCAGGAGAAAATTTGCACATGATAGAAACAGTCAGAATTCCTTGGAAATAAACTGGATTTTTTTCATTTTTATCAGCTGAGGACTATGTAAGTATCATTTTTTCAGCTTTGGTTTTTAAGTCCAATTTTGATCCTGCTTAAACTAAAGTTCTTTTTTTTTTTTTTTTTTTGGTGTAAAAATACACTAAAATGCATTAGTTCTTTCCAAACTGGGAAGCAGTTTGGGAGGTGATAAGGGAGTTTTCTTTTCAGTTTAAAAATAAACATAAAGTAGGAAAGGATGAGAACTACTGAAAAATACCCCGAACAAGTACTCATCTATTTTCTAAGACACTAGGAACTAAAAATTAAGGCACTTAGTAGAATTTTCATTTTTCTGTTCTTTCAGTGGGATCTAGATGTGTCAGCTGTCTCAGTCAGAAACTTGTCTTTGCATTTTTAGCTTCAGAACTACAATTAAACATCTGGCCCAAGGAGATGAGAAACAAATTGTCAATTCACTATTCTCAGTTAGTACATCCTTCACTTGAATGATTTTTATCAAAATTAAATTAATATGACATTGTTTTCTTATTTTTGTCATTTATGGTATATTGGTTAATTTAATTCATTTGAAGTACATAACAGCTGCTATTTTAGATGATGTTTTGTGAGTAATTTTAATTAAATTTAATTCCCAGCCTTAATGTTGACATTAACAGTAAGTAAAAATCAATTGCATAGTAAAGAAATGTATCCTTTTCTATCTGTTACAGCTTTAAAAACAGATATAAAAGCTAGCAATTTGAACAATTTTGTATGAAGCCATGAAATTGCTTCAGTAAACTTCCGTAGACATGATATTAAGTGAAGGATGGAGATAAATTATAAGCTTTAGAGTCAGACGTTCAGAAAGGTTAGAAAAAGAATAATAAGAATAATTAGAATAATAATTGTGTCTTCTTCACAGATACATCTTTTCACATGAAGACTTTGTTTAAATAGTTAACAAAGCTAATGAATGAAGTTAGTAAAGAAGTTATTTCTTTTTGGACAGTTTATTTTATTTTACACTACTATATGTAAAATATTCAATTGCTTTACACTAGGCAGATTGCTAGCTGCACCACAGTTCTAAAGTCTCCTTTGACTTGTAACAAAACTCTGGCTTGTTACATGAATTCCATTCTTTAAAGCTGATTTAAAATTGCCCTTAACTGTCTTATCACCAAATACATCAAAATTCTAACTGCAACAGAAAATCAATCAGTGGTGTATGTGTACATCCTGCATATAGTTTGTATATAGTTTTTACAAATATTTAGCTTTTTTCTCTCCCTGTGGTGGACTAGCACTGACCCAATCCTGTCTAATGCTTGGACTTACTGTCAGTGGTGCTGCATCCTGGAGCGGTATGCTCATCACTAAACACTCACAATCACCCTCTTTACCCACTCTAGTGGTTTTTCTCTTGAGCATCATCACCATAATGCATCTACATTTTAGTGACATCTTTGTCCTTGTTTCTTCCTCTTGCATTCCCTTCCAATGGTCTTACTGCAGAAAAGTGAACAAGCAGCTCAATTGAAACAGGCCATAAATACATAAATGGTACTCAGGAACAGACATTGTGTTCCCAGCAGTACATATTTAAAACACACTTATCAATTTGTTTGCATAAAAGCCATGTCATAAATATGCTTCATCTGTAGAGAGTGTTCTTTTTGGATAGGTAATTCAAACTTAGAAGAATAGAAGAAGCACATAATGAACAGAGATACAGCTAAAAAAAGGTAAAGGTTGTAGATACTATGTTCTGAGTGCCAAGTCAGCGCTAGAATAAAACTTATTTTTAACTTATCATATAGGTAGTAACATTAGGGATTTGACTCCGTTGACTAGTGTAAATAAATCACTCATAACTCCAGGTACCTACGCTCGGCAGCTGAAAAAAAACCATTTGGTATCTAAATTTGCAGTGTGCATTTTCTTCCAGGAACTTAGTATTATTGTCTTCAACAATCATTTGTTGGAGACAAGTGGTTGTCCTCATCAACAACGACAACCATCATCTTCACCTTCATTCGTTCTTTGATTGATTAGAGCTATTATTTCAAAGTTCGTATTTTTAATCTTTTGTTCATAACTGTGATTTCTTCTATTTCATTTTTATTGAAAAAAAAAAAAAAGAGTGAAGAATTAAAACAGTATTGTACAGGAGCCAGCACTTTCAAACAACCACTGAACAGTATTTTGAAGTGGGACAGAATGAAGTTAATTTTGGGGGCTTGTGCTTCATAGTGGAAAATTACCCTTTGAAGCCACCTCTTTGTATATATTGCTTGTAGGGACATGTTGAATGTCCCATTTTACACAGCAAAAGCTTAGTGAGATGCATCCCAGCCACATGCAAGCAGATCTATATCTGTTTGACTCAAAGACTTTGTTCAGTCACAGACTCTTTCAGGTTATCATAATGCTGTTTTTTTGGTTTTGTAGTTTGTTTTTTTTCTGTTGTTTTTTTTTTTTTTTTAAGATGCTTTTCTGCTTCAAGCTTTCTCTCCAATGTCCCTTGCTAAAATAGGGATGTTATTCCAATGTTGGAATCTCCCTTACTGTTCCTTTGTTCTTTGGTAAATTTAAAAACCCAAAATCAAATCAAACCAAAACAAAAAATGCAACAAATAGTAAGATTAATAATTACCAACATAAATATTCTAAAGTTTGTGTTCATTACTTACCAATGAAGAATATCTGTACATTAACCTGGCATGATGGTTGCTGTGTTACTGTCTATGTAGAGGAGGTAATGATTTCAGGCAATTTTGGGGCTATTCACTTTAATATCCAACAACAGCACTATGACAAATGCATTATTGCGCTCTGGTTTTTGTTGCATCACTAAAGTATGTATTTGGGGGCACTTTCAGCAGAGAAAACTCAATTCAAATAGTTATTTCTTTCAGTTGTTTACTCTGATGTAAAAGCAGATGAGACAAAGTACTACTAAACAGGAAATCTGTGCATCCCAAATCATTAAACGCATGAAAGACATTGAGGTGCTGGAACGAGTCCAAATAAGAGCAACAAAGCTGGTGAAGGGTCTAGAGAGCAAGTCCTATGAAGAGTGGCTGAGGGAACTGGGATTGTTTAGTCTGTAGAAAAGGAGGCTCAGTTGCTCCCTAAAACTACCTGAAGGAAGATTGTAGTGAGGTGGGTGTTGGTCTCTTTTCCCAAGTAACAAGTGATAGGACAAGTGGAAATGGCCTCAACTTGCAGCAGGGAAGGTTTAGACTGGATATTAGGAAAAATTTCTTCACTGAAAGGGTTGTCTAGTTTTGCAACAGGCTGCCCAGGGAAGTGATTGAGGGACCATCCTTGCAGGTATTTAAAAGACATATATATGTGGTGCTTAGGGACATGGTTTAGTGGTGGACTTGGCAGTGTTAGGTTAGTGGTTGGACTCAATGATCTTACAGGTCTTTTCCAATATAAATGATTCTATGATTCTAACATACCTTTACTTGTAACAGGCATCAAGGGCCATCACGATGCCTAAAAAGATTTGTATATAAACAGTAAAATGGATATACAGATGTAAAAATAGAATATGGGAACCTTTTCATACACAGGTAGGTGTGACCATGTAATTCACTAGCTAGCAAAGCTATGTTATTCTTTAATGTGAATGTGCTTAGGGGCTACAGGTATATAACTGCAGATCTCTGTACATAATCCCCATTGAGATTTGCTTTTTGGAAAAAGATGCACATACAGACATCACAGGATATAATCCAGAGCAAATCTCAAATCCCATAAGAATAGTTAGGAAAAGGAGGGCATTTTTTCATACTCTCTATCAAACCATGTGAGATGTTAAATAGTAATATATTACCTTGATTTCCTTTTTAAATTTCTGTATGACTTCCTCTGGGTGGTGGCTCTGTCTCCTCAGAACATGTTACAGGATCTTCTGGAGAGTTCCAGTAATGATATAGTTACATATAACAAACATATAACCTAGTAAATCTTGTAAATTCTATCAAACAGAAGTTCACAACTGCCTACCTTTTCCTGCCTGAACCACCAAAACAAGGTTTTCTGTTGCAGAACCATAGAAAAAGCAAGCCAAATATTTGAAAAAGGTTTTCTACTAGTCCTCTCAGAAGAGTACAATGTGTTAAATTCATGTAACGGATATTTTGAAATTTTCTTCAAAAGGGGTTACTTCCTTCTGAATTCTGCATTTGCTGTTGCATTCAGTGCATGGGTGCCAAATCTGGGGGGATTTTGCATGTGTCTATCTGGGACATCCAGCAAGATATTTAGACATCATATACAAAAGACACTTGATTTTCAAAATTACAAAGATACCAAAGAAAAGATGAACAGTGGGATATAAATGTGGAAACCACATGTTTACAAGCCTTGACCCAGTATTAAAATTCATATAGTAATTCATTAAAATGCACATAACTGAAGATGGGATACCCCATCTCATGGCAACAGCATGTGTCTAAATGCCTTTTACTGTTGTACTGTGTTTTCCTACATTCAAAAGTGAGTTGGCTGAGGATAATTAGACTTCTCTGAATTGATGAGAGGATTTCTCACCTGTCAAGGCTACATAAAGACAATCCCTTTTAATCCACTTAGGGATTTCCCCTGTCTGGATACAATCAAACACAATTTTCTCTGTTTCAACATATTCTAAATCAGATTTTGCTTTCCCAAGATTTCTGAAAAGCTTCGTTGAGAGCTGTGTCCTGTCATTCAAAAAAAAAAAGAAAAGAAAAGAAAAAAAAAAAAGAGTTTGTAAGGAGCTGGTTACTTAAACCACAAAAAATGCAATTACCCAGAATATGAGGAAGAAACATCCTGTAAAAATATAAGAAGAAAAAGATGTTGAAGTTGTAGCACAGGCTTGCCAAATAAGCTTATTTCAGCGTATTTTATAATACACTGGATAACACTTGCATAAGCCAGTTGAGCTGAAATGATTTCCTGTTTTTTGTAGCTGGTGTTTCTAAGTTCCCTAATTTCTTTCTTAACATGAATGTAGACTGTACTTTGATCCCCCCCCACCCCCCAAGTATGCATGGAAATTGTAATAGCATTCTTTAAAATGTGTGTGAAAACAGCTCATTATTTTCCTGTATTATTTCTATCTTTGCTTTATTAACTATCCAATATACCTTTTGTCATCCATAGGTTCATTTCCATAAAATACTTCATAGGACAGAATGCCAGCCTGAGCATTATTAAAGGCTTCTTTCTGATCAGCCCTTTCGTCCTCGTTCTTCCTGATAAGCTGACTGATGTACTGTTGTGCCCCAGGGACATCACAATATATGGTGTGAACCTATCATGGATCAAAAATTAGATCAAATTTCCTGTAACGCTGGCAAATCTGTTTGTAATTCATGTAGTTCACATAACTAGAAGGACAGAAAAACGTTTTTTTCCATGATGCCATTCTCATGCTTCACTGTTTTTCTTTTAAAATAATGCCCATGAAGGAGTGTGCAAGTTGGTCTAATCAGTTTTCTGTAGGCTGATTTTCAGTGGGTATTTATTCTTTAATTCCACGTGTTATTCTGAAATTCTTATCTGTAGCCTTTAAATCAATGTATACAAAATGACTTTTTCAATTTTTTAAGACAATAACAATAATAAATAAAATCACATCTTTTTCCTTATTGAACATTTTAGAAAACCCAGTAAATAATTTCTCATCTTTGTGGTAATGGAGTTCTTACCTTCTGGACAAGGGTTTTCAAGAATAGTAGCACTGTCATTTGAGGTTTCATTGTCTTGTTATATCTTCTTCCACTTTGTAGGAGCTCAGTGACTTCTCTCTCACGTTTCTGTAAAGATTCCTGTATCTTTTGCAGCATGGTGTGTGCTTGCCAAAGATATGCCCTTTCCATTGACCATTCAGGCTTCTCTTCTTCATTAGCTACCTGAGGGGCAACAAAATTAATTCTTACACACTAAGCCAGGATCTAGTTTTCCACTCTTTTCATATGAAGTTGCCAAGATTTTAATGAGCAAGGTAGAGCAAAAATGGAGAAAAGCAAAAGAAATATTGAATAAGAAGGGCTGCTTGGTTCCAACATTCAGAATATAGTTTTATAATTCAAAGAAGCAGATCTTTAGAAGATTTTTGTATCAATGTTTATGTTATCTAATATTATGAGAACAATAGCACACTGTTGACGATTTAAGGAGAATAAGAATTTATCTCATTACTATGGTGTTTTAATCATTTAAACATTTAATCAATCACCAATTTATCATTCTCAAGCCATGTATATATTTGCACACAGTTTTTACTATCAGTCCCATGGTTTACTTCAGCCTTTGCTAGAGGCAGCCTAACTGCCTTTGAAATACTGTCAAAAATCCTAAAAACAACCAGTCACATTCCCATTTTTGTGCTCACTTGTTCTGGTTTTGACTCTAAAACGTCAGACACATCTGCTTCTGTTTTTTCAGACTTTTGCTGAAAATTTTTTATCTGGAAATTCATGAGGTCATGCACTCCTCTTTCCACATATAGACTGATGTTGTGAAGTTCCTGCAAAGCTGAATTGAAAACAATAGGAAAACCAGGTAAGAATGTAAACATTTCTAATCTGCAGTTCCTAGAATATTGTCTAGGCAGGTCAAATTATCCCCTTTAGAAGTCAAGAATTTATTAAAATTTATTAGTTAGTTATAATCAAGAGTTTTATTTATTTATTAAAACCTAAAGAGTTTTACAAGGGTTGTGCTTTGTTTTGTTTTAAAGTTCTAAAGGGAAAGCTACAAGGGGTGAACTAAACCTACTCAAAACCAATGCTGAATGTAATAAACAAGTTATGCTAAGGAGCTTAGAGTCCCGACAGACATTATTTGTAGCTTCAACATTCCTTTATTACTCCATCTGCAACACAATATTGCAGTGGAAAAGTTTATATTGACTTCAGCTGGTATGCACCTCAGTATAAACAGAAAAACAATCAGGAAAGAGAACAGAGAGATCAAGAAACTCTGTGTCTGAAATACAGAACTCACTCAGTGTGTGCTGGGTATAAAGGTAATCTAGGTTTTTACACAAATTTTCTAGAATCCAGATCTGCAAGACAAGAAAAGAAGATAGCAGGAAATCAATGTTACCAGTTTTCATTGTAGCTCCTTGTGGAGAATAATCAATAATAGTGAATTAACATTGTTGTCAGTTTACATGCACAGCCCACACAAATGGGCTGTGGTGCAATAATTTGCTGTTACTAGAAAGAAAATACAGGAAAAAAAAAAAAAAGGGACTGCTAGACTAGTATTTTCACAAGAGCATGTACCAAGATATTCTATGCTTATATTTTCTCCAGCATGTGTTCACATTACTGGAATGAAAGAAGAAACAAAAACTACAGAGGTTCCTGAAGCAGTTGAAGAACAAAAGCTTTTGGAAGCACAGTCCTAAAGCAGCCATAAAGAAAAGGTTGTGTGCACCAAATACTACCAGCATTACTTGGCCTAATAGAAGGTATTCCTTCTTCCTGCAAGCCTTAGAACATTGCATCCTCATCACTTCTTACTCTTTATTATAATATTTTTACTACATTTCCTTGATATGTAACAATTAGGTCAAAGAATTTTTAAAACCCGTCATTTTTCACAGTTTATCAATCAGCAATAGGGTATTGTGGTAGACATTGTTGAAAGTCTTTGAAAACAGAAAAACTTTATTTTAAATACTGTTGCTATGCAAAATTTAATCGAAAGGTGGTGCTATGTGATTTGAAAAAAAAAAAAAAAAACAAACAAAAAACACCTCTTTCCTGAGACTTTGACTCAGAAATCCTACAGAAATCTGCATTCAGTTTCATAAACGCAGAAGAGAATCTGGCTCTGAGACTCCCCCTGCCCTGTTCCACCATAAGGTTAGCTAAGATCTCCCTGAATACATGTCTTGAGTGGTGCAATGAAAATTGTCTGTTATAAAGCAACATTGACGATTTGCAAAATTACAGAAAGACTTGTACATGTTACATGGAATAGAATACTACACAGAAAATAGCAATTATCAGACCATGCTCATGGATGCTATCTATAAAACACCCAACAAATTTCTCGCTTTTTCAACCTCTGCAGCCATCTCAAATCTTTAGTAAACTGAAGTTGCGTTATTACAGAGAAATTTAGAAAACCTGAGGAATTTTAAGCATATCCCTTTTTCCTGGGAACTACCAAGTGAGGTAGTTTTGCTGTTAGGTCAACCAGTTGCATTGCAGTGTTGTAGTAGCTTAGATGAGGTGAAGTTCTCTGTTAATTTTTAATGTTAATTGCTAAATAAAAAATAACCAACGTGCTCTACTGTGATTTTCAAATTCTTTAAAAGATTTGAAACATGAAATGAAAGAGAGAAATGACAATCTATGAATTTTTAGTGGAAAGAGTAATATAGTATGACAAAAAAATCTACATCACCTTCATTGGTGTTTAAAGGCTGAAAAACTACTTGGATGCTTTGAAAAAAGGAAGGCAGGTGCATAGCAGTTCAATCTTAGCTGATTTAGACATACATATCTAAAGGCAGACAGTGTGGTTTCCACATCCCTTAGACTCGTGGAAACAGCACACACTGGAATGGTAAAGAGAACACTGTCTAACTCCAAAAAGAAAACCCAAATTACTTTTGTTTACCTTTTCTTCTTCCCATTTCTCTCTTTGTTGCTTCATTTGTTGAAGAATATCTTCCCTCTCTTGGACCAGTTGTCTGTTTCTTTCCCTCAGGCTCTGAAGGCGGTGGAATATGGCAAAAGGGATCACAATTTCTACACGAGTGCTTCATTTTTCAAAAAGGCCTACAGTTTGGTTTTTTTTTGTTTAACACATGTTGAGAAGTCATAACATTTGGACCAGGCTGCTAAGACCAGGTGATCTTGCACAAAAATAATAAAAATTGACTGATTTACAATGACCACATGTGTCCAGAGGTGATCTGATTCTACAGACCTTTTCCTTGGTAGCAGAACAGAAGGAGGAACAGGATAAACCTCAATATCTGTTTGTCACCAGAAAAGCTTTACACATCCTATATATTCTGTGAATATCTTTACACTTTCTTTTCATAAAAACAAAGCTATTTCCAAATGCATAAGCACACACAGTACGGGAGAAGCCCACACTGAGTTTTCATCAGGGGTGTGAAGATAGGTCAAGCTATGAAAACTATTTTGGAAACATACTGTGTAAGACTTTATTCATCTCCAGAAGGAGATAGACAGAGTTTTCTATTAATTTCATGAACTGGGTGTCTTCATTTGACTGTCTGTCCTTAAGAAGAAAATGGTTCTTATACAACCTGTTCCTGTAACCTCTGGAAGAACCTGTACGTTCTATACGTACCCTACATAAAAATTGCACTTCTTGGTTACCTTAACTGTATCTTGACAGTGTGTGTTGCTCTTGTTCATCAGCTCTCGGTAAGCTTCTAACTGGGATTTCAGAATCCTCATTTTCTCAGCATAATGTTTCTTTATAGTATTTATAGTCTGCTCCTGTATTGCAAAATATTATTGAGAAAAAGAATAGTGAGTGAAAACATGAAAACAAAGCATGATAAAGAGAACAGTTTCCATAACAGGTAATGCTTGGTTCTCCTTCTTCAATGCTTTTTATTGTCTGCAAACATTTCTTATTGGTCACAGAAGGTTTGTATTTTCAACTGCTGCGGACTTTGAGCAAAACTTACTGCTAAAGTAGTTTATCGTTTTTCTTTTTTTCTGCAGAAGTAAAAACCAAAGCCTTTCTGAGAGCAGATAAGAATGAATTCCCTCTAAGCATAGCTAAGTAATTTTAAAGAAATTAAACTTTGCTCAGAAAAAAAACCTTGGAAGTATAAGATATAATACAAGAAGCACAAAAAGTAACTGTCAGCAACAGGAAACATCTAAATAAGGCAGTAACATTTTATGAGAAATACAAACAAATCAGAAACTTTAAAAAGGATAGATATTTCCAGTGCTTCTAGGAATTATTTTTATCTTTGAGATTTCAATTACTAACACATTACAGCAGTCAAAATGAAAGAGATTCTGTGAAGAAGGATCATTACAGTCCCTGTCTTTGTACCTCTGCTGCATAGGCAGTTCCCTCTTACCATGCATCTGTGTTCTTCCTGTTTCTCTTTCTCTTCCCCTAGTGATCTACAGAGTCAATTGAAATTGTAAGATGTGACTGTGGAAGGATTAAATTCCTACGGAAGCACAGAAATGGATTTACACAGGTATTGCAACACTTGTGCAAGTGTGACAGCCTGAGAATAAGATGAATTTGGTTACCTACCAAAGGATATCTAGCCTTTGTACACTACATACAGGGAATTCTTTCAAGTTCTCTTGAGAGTCTGAAGAGTTTATTCACTTCCCCTTGGAGACTCCAGAGGAATTTCTGAATCTCTTCTCTCTGTGCACCCAGAATAAACTTTAATTGTATGGAAAATATATGTCTGCACAGGAACTAAGTGCCTGTCTTACTCTGGATCAGGAAAGGAGAATGATGTGACAAATAAGCAGAAAGATGAAGCAGTGACTGTGAAAAAAGGTTTCAGAACAGTGTAGCCAAAGATGCTGTGGGTAATTTCATATTTTGGGAGAGTTACTGACTAATGGAATGCAGAAATGTTTCCACTAAAGAAAGTGAGGCACTGTGGGGTTGTGTCATAGGATTGGCACCTCTGGATCCTCCTTGTAACCTTGCAGGGGTTTACAGGTGGAGGAATTCTGCTATTTTGTAAACCCTACTGACAAAATACCGCAATGCTAAAGCAAAGCTAAATGCAAAATAGAGGAGAAAGTACCCACAGAGGAAAAGGTCATAAAACTTTCCTCTTTGACAATGAGGGAAGGCACTACAGCTTGTAACAGCCCTTTCAACTGAGATCATTCTTGAAAGGTACAACATACATAAATGCAAATGTCCTAATCATGGGGTCAGTCATTAAAGCAAGGTGGCATTTAAGAGAAAAGTTCAATAACAAATAAAGTTTAGAAAAATCTCTGCAACAAACAAAAAATAAAACCAGATTTCACAAAGTTGTGGTACATCAACATTATTTCTGGAGACTTAGAATGGGTACATGAATGCAGATGTAAATGTGAATGAAGTAGATTTTATCCCTCTGTGCCATTTTCACTAATGCTATGACACAACAACAGTGCTAATGCTCCACAATAATTACCTGGTTTTCTTTCCTTATATTTTCTAGTTGTTGGATTATCTTCATGTGTTTCTTTTGCATTTGCTGCATGTCTTTCGCAATCTGTAGAGGATGAAGGAAATTCTCAACTCAGAGCACCAGCAACTCCAGTTATAATGAATCATCAAACAATTTTGAGGTACATTTCTCAAAATGACAAATATAGTACAGTGAAGAGTTTGCTTTTGTAAATGGATAAGTAGCCAACAAGATTGCAAGCCAAAGCTTTCAGGCTTCAACAGCTAGAAAACATTTTATATTATTGAATAAAAATCTGTATATGACTTGAAATGGATTTTCTTTTCTCATCCTAGTATTGCATCTCCACCTCTTTCTTGTTACTGTAGTGATCTCAATTGAATACAGAAGACATAGTCATCACAATTATTCTAAAGTTCTTGAAAATAGCATTGTGAAGGTTATTGCTGAAAAAAAAGTTTTTAAAAAAGGATAGGGGAGAAGACTGCATTTTTGCATTTAAGAGTTAGATAACATAAACTAGTTATAGAACACACTGAATTTTATTTTGTATTCCATTAAAATATTTTGAAAACCTGTAAAATTGATATAACTTTAAGGTGTACTACAGGCAATTTCATGACTAATAAAAACAGAGGTATACATGAAGGACTAGCAAAGTGGCCTTTTTCCTGTTTGTCCAGGTTTGGCTAAAACAGGATTATTTCTCCTTTCAGGAGTTTTTTCTTTTGGTTAAGTTTCTTTTAAATAACTGCACTTTCTGAAGTTGGCTACATGTTTTTCAGACACTGTCTGCTTTTCAGACTTGATAATGCTTGATGTTTATAGTTGTAACTGAAATGATGGTGGGATTCGTATACAGAAATGCCTATGTTTATACTTATTCCTATGAGAACCAAGGTCACTGCTGGCTGTCCTACGTTCCACATGTGAAAACGTGTAAAAGGGTCGCACCTGCAGAAAAGTGTGGATGGGACAGGTGACCAAAAACTGACCAAGGAGCTATTCCATCCCATCTACACCATACTCAGTATAAAGCTAAGGGATCATGGGAGTCTGTCTCTCTTTTCACGGCTGGCATCCCTATGGGAGTCTGCTCATTCTCCTGCCTCTGATCCTGATCCGTGCATTCCTGAATCTGGTTCTTGTCAGCTGTGGAGTCCAGTCCAGGGTATACAGGTGCCCACTTTGCCACTGCAGCAGTGCGAGCCTCAGCCTGCAATTCTCTGACTGTCACTGGGAAGCTCAATATTGGTTTTGTATATTTTTCTTTTATTTCTCTTATTAGTAGTGTTAATATTATTATACTCTTTTTCATTGTTGTTGGTTTATTAAAGTAGTTTTAATTTTCCAGCCCATAAGTCTCTCTCCCTTTTCTCCTTTCCTTCCCCTCTGGGGGAGGAAGGGGTTAATAGAGAGAGTCTGCCTCCTGCTTTAAGTGCCAGCCCAGCCTTAAAAAATGACACTATTTGAAAACTAGTCATTTAAGCTTAAAATTGCATCAGGATCCCTAGTGACTCCATTTCATTCATTTTGTTACTAATCCAATTCATAAGAGTCACAAAAGGAAAATGACACTATCTCCCGTCCCAGTTTCTGCTGTCCAAGTTTCTTTCAACATACTTGTCTGGTAGGTGCAATGTCAAATTACACAAGACTGATACTTGTGCATCTTAAATGAGGCTAACAGATACTGCAGGATGAATTACAGCAATAATGAACATGATTATATGGAAATTATAAAAATCTAGAGCTTTTCCAAAGGTTTTCTTGGTTTCAGTTCTTCGTTTAATCTTAGTATGATGCAGCTTCTGCTGAGCAGCTCAGGCTAAATAAAACTGAAAAAGAAAAAATCTCAATTTTTGTGGTGGCTGATGCATTATTTTTAAATAGCTGTGTTTGTTAGCATTGATCTATGAGGACAGATTATGATTATTTATAAGAAGTTAATTTGGGAGTGAAAAATCTTTATCATCTGACACTGTCACAGTTCAAATAATACAAAAGTAGCAAAGCAGCAATGTAGTATTGAAATATACTGTCCTATTTACATCAAAAACACTGTTGTAGAAGTAAAGGAATTTTAAAGAGACATAATAAAAAGGTTAAGACACAAGAAAAGCCCCTTCTGTGAGAAGACTGAAAAGGTCCAGAGGGATTTATCCCTCTTATCACCCACAGAGTTCTGAGTCATCTTGATTAGATTGCTTCAGATATTTCAGCTTGTTTCTTACAGGTAGCTCACGGGTCTGTAGCCTATATCACAGAAGTCACCATAGAACTTTTTTAATGCATAATAAAAGAACAAGAGTAGAAGAGCATATTTAATGGAATAAATAAACCAATCGAATCAATAAACCAAGATATATATATACACACACATATACACACAGATATTGCATAATATAAACTAAACTGGCTAAGCGGAACATCCGAAATTATCCTAGTTACTGGTACCAGAAATATTGCAATAGCAATGAAGCCTCGCATTGCAAGTCAAAAGCCACTTCCAACAATCAAGGTACATGATGAGAAGTATATGAGAAGGCAAGGGTTTTATCCATGTACAGTTACAAAGGAGTTTTTCCTCTTTAAACACCTACCTAGAACAGGCAACTTTAAGCAACTTAATATCTGATCTTAACTTAAGATGTCATTTCCATTTTAAAGTTTATATTTTTATGTCACTATTCAAAATTTAAGTGCAGGCTTCCAAATGTGAAGAAGAAACCTACTAAACAATGAGATTGTCATTATCACGATTCTTTTAGTATATCCTATGAAAAGACACTTTATTCAATTGGCAATTTTTTGTATTGTAAATTATTCATTCACACTGGGGCTCTTTTTTTCGGTGTGGAGGGCGTGTTTGTTGGGGCTTCTTTTACCTTGATGATATATAATGTAGCTAACTTGTATGGAATATATGGTACTTCTTCTTTGGTTGTACATTCCTCCAGCTCAGTTGCTTTGTGATCAGCATCAGAACAAACTCCAGATGTGTTCGGATGATCTACTGTGTAACAAAAATTACTTTATCAACTTGAAGTATGGAACTAAAATGCACACCAACTACAGATGTACATATTACTTTTTAAAATTTTTACTAGAGACATCAACTATGGTTTTAACATGTCTTTTTTTTTAGGAAAACACAGAAAATGAACATTTAGGAGAAGAATTTTAGCAATTCTGACTTGTCAGCTTTGATTTATGGACACCATCACACATAGTTATGTGGTTTTATAATTACTTGTCCACGACTACTCTGATGTCCATGATTACTCTGACGTTAATTATTTACATATATTTCTGTCATTAAAACTAAAAAAGAAAACTTAAGTTAAAAAATCATGCAGAAATATGCTGCCTCTTAAGAAAACTGGCTTCTATCACAGTGAAGAAGAGGGCACTTCAAAGCCTCCTTCAAAACTACCTTTTACAAGTTATTTGATAGAGCCAGTTTACATCAGAGTATGGCACAAAATTTTAAAATTTCTTTTTATCTTCTTTTTTGTTGATTAAAAACATGTAATTACTCTTTTTTTCAGTCAGATGTCTCTGGCTTAACACAGTAGGTGATTTCCTGTTGGAAAATTATTTTGAGTATCATAATCCTTAACTAAGTATCATAATTAACAGGTGTATAAGGTCAAAAGGGACTGATCTGATCACTAGAATGGTGACTTGTATAAATCTAAGCTATACAACTTCATCAAGAAATCCAGGCTACACAACTTAATTCAACGAGAGCTCACATAAAAGAAAAAAAAGAACAACTTTCCCCATCTATGTAATGTATTATGTGTTCTAGAAAGCAAGAATAAGATTTGCTATATAAAGATACCTTTTCCTAGAGCTCTGTTTTCACTCCATCCAATCAGGGAATTCAGAAATGACCATTTGTTTGCATTCATTCCAAGCCTGTGCACCCATGAGTTTCCCTCTCCATCTGTTAACAAAATTAATGTGCTATAATCAGATGAAAATCATTGCAATTCTCTGAATTCTCTTGATTCACTAGTTCATTGGATTTAAATGTGTTGTGACCTAATCCTATGGAAACAAAAAGAGTTTTAAATAAGTAGAAGAGATACAAAAGAATGAGAGACTGGGAAGTCATTGACAATGCTACAAGCGTAAGAAGGATGTAATATTTGTTTGAGACTTGAATGGTTCACTTGGTCCAGAAAACAGAGATATATTGAATGTAAAGGCTGTACTCCAGGCTTGTTTCTCATCTTCTGACAAAATCTTTTCAAAATGTAATTTTGAAAAATTACAAAACAAACTTGATTTTTCCCAATATCTTTGAAAGTACGTGTGTGTATGTAGAGGTGGGGGTTGATTGCACTGTTAGATGAGATATATCTGACCCAGGTTTATTAATGAGCACTCTGGATGTGTGCAACACTCTTGCTGAGGGAAAACAAAGCCACAACACCTAACATGAGCAATTTCTTCAAGTGTTCTGGTGCAAAAGGGAGAACAGTGTCTGAAAGAAGTCTTCTGAGTCTTTGAATTGGTCAAAACAATTATCAGAAATCAAGGATTTTTGTCCACTGGGGAAATTCAAATGTATAGCTACATTTACTGAGATCCTGAAGCAACATTTGTTTGCATGGTGCATTGATTTTCTGCAACCAAATATCTGTCTCTTCACATCACTTTCATTGGATATATTGTAATCGAATGTACTGTTTTGAAAGATAGACTATCCAGCTACTAGATGTAATCACCAGATCCTATTCCCATACACCATAAAAGTCTTGTTTTTCAAAAGTCATTTTTGATGATTTATACTAAACTTATACTTAACTAAATAAATGTTTTGAGAAGAGTATGCTTAGCTCATGTTATTCTTCTTTGTGAATTCATTATTTTCATCACCATACATTACATATATAGAGAGACTTATATCAGTTTTGTTCCGTGAATCATGTCAGTGAACGATGCATGTTAAATTATATATAGAATAGCTACTTCTTAAAGGACTTGACCTCTCACATCTTCATCCTTTTGATTCATATTTGGCTTTTTTCCACCACCTTGGAGACTATTTGAAGCCACAGTTCTTGAAAGAGGCCTCTACTTCACATAATCCTACGTTAGGCAAAATTAGCCACTAAAGCATCAGTGCCTGCAGGACAAAAGTGTAGGATCCATCTTTCCATCTAGGATAAAGATTAATCTTAAATTCTTAATGGAAAACAGACATACAGATATTGTTTCCTACCGGAAAAAATGCAGTACTATAATACCTGCTGAAATGACTGCAAAGTTCCCCTTCAGCCTATAGCAGTCCACTGGGAAGAAAGATACTTGAAACTCCTACAGGTTGACTCATGAATGCTAAAAATCAGTCTACACATCTCTTTGGCTTGGTATCTCATAGAGCATGTGAATCCCAAAACTACCGGATATACCTTTTCACAACACTCTTGTGAGTTAACTCACGCAGAACTCTGTGGTATGGCAGGGGCCAGACACCTGTAACAGTTCCTTCCTTTTCTTTCCAATGTCATCAGTCAGGCTGGTTTTCAGAAGGCATTCAAACCACCACAGTACCTTGCAGTTTTATCCCTTTGGAATGTAAGCTTCCTCAAACCAGAGGTGTCTCCTTTCTCAATTTACAGCTAGAGTCAAAGCACATGGCACAGATTAACCAGCCACATTGCTGTTTCTGAATAACTGCAACTGTATTTTCTGACAGATTTTCCAAGAGTCTGGTGGGTTGCACACCTTGTTTTAGAAGTTACAGATACAGAACACATGATAAATTTAGTGTTGCTCTTTTAGCTTTGGTTTTATGAGTATAAAGCCAATAGGCACCTCTTGTATATAAGGAGCTTGAGGACCACTTCCATTGCCTATATGTTGAATCATGACCTGGACAGGCTAGAGATATGGCTGCAAAGGAACCTAATGTAATTCAACAAAGGCAAGTCTAGGGTCTCAAACCTAGGGAGAAATAACCGCATGCATGCGTACAGTCTGGAGGATGACCTGCTAGAGAGCAGCCCAGCAGAAAAGGATCTGAGAGTACTGGTGAACAGCAAGTTGCCCAGGAGCCAGCAGTGTGCCCTCATGGCCAAGAAGGCCAATGATATCTTGGGTGCATTACGAAGAGTATGGCCAGCAGATCAAGGGAATTTGTTCTCCACATCTATTCTGCCCTGGTGAGGCCACAACTGGAGTACTGTGTACAGTTCTGGGCTCCTCGATTCAAAAAAGACAAGGAACTACTGGAAAGAGTCCAGCGGAGGGTAATGAAGATGATTAGGGACTGGAACATCTCCCTTATGAGGAAAGGCTGAGGGAACTGGATCTGTTCAGCCTGGAGAAGAAAAGACTGAGAGGGGATCTTATCAATGCTTATAAACACCTTAAAGGCAGGTGTCGTGAGGATGGGGCTAGACTCTTTTCAGTGGTGCCCAGCGACAGGTTAAGGTGCAATGGGCACAAACTGAAGCTCAGGAAGTTCCATCTTAAAATGAGGAACAACTTCTGTACTTTGAGTGTGGGAGAGCACTGGAACAGGCTGCCCAGAGAGGTTGTGGAGTCTCCTTCTCTGGAGATACTCAAAACTTTCCTGGATGCATTCCTATGCAACCTGCTATAGGTGACCCTGCTTTGGGAGGGGGATTGGACTAGATGATCTCCAGAGGTCCCTTCCAACCCTGATAATTCTGTGATTCTGTGAACTCTCCCATTTAGTCTATACTCACATTTATCCATATTCAAGCTATATCAGCACTGATGGTGCGGTACGGACTATAATGCTTAGAAAGGCTGAGGGAACTGGATCTGTTCAGCCTGGAGAAGAAAAGACTGAGAGGGGATCTTATCAATGCTTATAAACACCTTAAAGGCAGGTGTCGTGAGGATGGGGCTAGACTCTTTTCAGTGGTGCCCAGCGACAGGTTAAGGTGCAATGGGCACAAACTGAAGCTCAGGAAGTTCCATCTTAAAATGAGGAACAACTTCTGTACTTTGAGTGTGGGAGAGCACTGGAACAGGCTGCCCAGAGAGGTTGTGGAGTCTCCTTCTCTGGAGATACTCAAAACTTTCCTGGATGCATTCCTATGCAACCTGCTATAGGTGACCCTGCTTTGGGAGGGGGATTGGACTAGATGATCTCCAGAGGTCCCTTCCAACCCTGATAATTCTGTGATTCTGTGAACTCTCCCATTTAGTCTATACTCACATTTATCCATATTCAAGCTATATCAGCACTGATGGTGCGGTACGGACTATAATGCTTACACAGTTCTGCTTCTGTGAGACTATAATATGGTAATGGGGTGCCAGTCCACCCTTTTGTGAAAAACACTGAAGTACCCTGTCATTGTGAATACTTGATTCATAAAGCACTGCTTACCATCCTTGGGTGTGTCTTCAATCGTAACACTTTTAATCATACATGAGGGGTGTTCTTGTATCTCCTCTGAATAATCAATAATGCTGCCTGGTAGAGGAACAGATGAGTGAATGGTAGTCTGTGGTTTAGTTTCAGGATCAATCCTCACTGAATCTTCAGGGACTTGAGAGCCAGAAGGGATAACTGTTTGCACCCATGCTTCTGGAAAAACAAGAAAAGTAATTGTTTTACTTTATTTTAATAAAATAATAGGAGGACGTATTCAGTTGAGAGGCTTGAGAATAGATATCATGAAACAAGACCAGATTTGTAAGATCACACCTCAAAATGAATTTGAGATAAACATATTCACACTGTCAGTCAATATAGAAGTAAACCTGGATGAGTTCCTTAGAAATTGATCAGAGCAAACCCACAGTTTTGGGTCTATTCTTTCTGTCTCATTTGAAATCTAACATGATTTGGTGATTTAATTCTGGTTTGACTGTCAGATTTAGCTGAATTGGCAAGTACATCAAAGTCCATGAAATAAAGTTTCCAGAATTCATCATCTACTCCGAATAAAACCTGCCAAGTCTTATGCAGCTTCCACCCAAAAGCACATCTCAAACACATTCCTCCATGTGTAACTCTTGGCCATCTTTTGTCTCTGGATCTCTTTAAGATTTCTGCTCTCTTGTTACGACCAATTTCCACTGTGTCCCCACAAAAAGTTTTTCTTTTTGCTGAATTTCAAATAAACCAAAAAGCTCTGTTAGTGGAAACACTTCAATTTTATTTTTTTATTTTGCCTTGTCAACCTTATAACTTCCATAGAGAAAGACATCATTTTTCCAGCTCTTCATGGTGTATGGAACAGCTAGACATAAACTGCCATATGAGGAAGAAAATAAATACTGGATTCTGAACCTGAAATACAAAAGACAGGCTTTTCAAGAAGCAATCAGAGCACATGCACAAGAATTAAAATGTAGGTGGCTATAAGTTCAGCGGCTGAACTAAACGTTCAAAGTTTCCAGCTATCTAGCTATGGGTCTCACCATTGGTATCTGCTCGATGCCTATCAACATTGCACAAAAAGGCTTAAAGCCTTTAAAAACTTGGCTTATGCACACTGAGAAGGCCTTAAAATTACGCTTCCCGAAGTAACAGAGGTCATCAAGAATTACAATGTTGACAAAGTAACTGCTGAAAGCAATGTGGACTGGTTGAAGTTGTATATATGTAATGAAGCTGGTAGAACTTTTTCATATGGCAGACTGAGAAATGCAGCTTGAGCAGGGATCGTGCTTTCTAAGGATAAAGGATCCTCACCTGACCTTCTTCTCAGCTAGAATGGATAACAAAGTTCACAGCAAGGCTCACTACTCTGTTCTTCCTTAATGGTCTCTTTAAAGTATTCCTGAGTTCCTTTCTCAGAGGAAAAAATCATAAGGAATTTAATCGCCTTCTTTCTTGCCTGAATCCTTTTCTTTTCAGCGTGGAATCTATTGTGGGTGACTACAGAACACTGAAATACAGCACACAGGACACTAGAGCAGTTGTTAAAAATACCACTCACTACTCCATCTTGCAAAGAGCTTCTTGGATTGCCATTTTACCCTCATGTCTCAGTGTGTCCTATAATGACTGCAGTTCTCCATTTTATACAGAAAACATAGCTTGAACTCAGATTCACCTGTAACCTGCACTGCAGGTTAAAAGGCCAACAGACTTTTAATTTTATTTTTAATGCTTTACCAGGGTGAATAAGTAGTTATACCTCTCTTTTATTTCCTTTCTTCGTTATGTGTAAGTGGTAGAAATTAAGATCTTTTTGAGATATGAAAACAGTTTATCACTGTTGACTAAAATTACTAGAGAGAAAACTTTTGTCTCTCAGGGCTTCATTACAAGATTTTATCACTTCCCCTAGACAGACTAAGTTCAGCAGTCAATTTCTTGCCTCTCTGCTATTTCCCCCCCTTAATTACCTTTGCACTTCTAGAGAATCATATAGGATTTTAATCAGTAACAAAAAAGAAACAGATTTCACTGTATTCTGCTGAAGATACAATTTTTTTCTGGTGATTTTGGGCCATGAAAAACTCAAGATAATTGTGTAATGTTTCGGTTTAATATATTTAATAACAATAAATGCACTATAACAAAGATCAAGCCCGTTTCACTAATCCTTCCCTCCCACTATCACCAGAGCTGGTAACTTTTTTCTGTTTCCCCAATCAATTTGCTCAGTAGCACTACCCAAAGAAACAGCACAAGAATATGTTCCGACAATGATACAAGCTTCTCACTCCTACCCAGCATAATGGGTAAGAGAATCAGAAGGATAAAAGTGAGAGAACTCATGGGTTGAGGCAAAGACTGTTTTATAGGTAAAGCAAAGCTCTATGTGCAATCGAAACAAAATAAGGACTTATTTTACTACTTCCCACTGGCAGGCAGATATTTCATCATTTACAGGAAAGCAGAGCTTCATCACATCTAGTGGTTACTTGGAAAGAATAATGCCATGACTGCAAAAGCCGTTGCTTCCTCCTCCTTTCTCTGAGCATTTACTGCTAAGCAATGGTGTTCTATGGCGTGGGATATCCCTTTGGTCAGTTGAGCTCAGCTGTCCCAGCTGTGTCCCTTCCCAACTGCTTGTGACCCTCCAGCCTACTCACTGATGGGGCAGTGTGAGAAACAGAGAAGGCCTTGACACTGTGTAAGCAATGCTCAGCAATAACTAAAACATTGTGTGTTACCAGTAGTGTTTTGGTCACAAATCCATAGCATCATACAGGTTGCTATTAAGAAAATTAACTTTATCTCAGTCAAACCCAGTAGCACTTCCAAGTAACCTGAAATGTATGTGCTATTAGGCTGGGAGTTGAGTGAAAACTTTGTGAAGCTGGAAGGACAACAATGGTTTTCATCCAAGTTGAATGTAATAAGCACTTAAACTTATCTATGCAATAAGAATGTTAAAGTATAAGAACTCTGTCCAGAAAACAAACTTATGTAAGCTCTAGTGCTGAGTAGGAAGGTTTGATGAATCCTACGTGCAAATACAGTATTGTTTGATGGTACTCATTATGAGAGAGAGACTGAGAAGCACTCTAACACACAAAAGCACCGTTGAAAGAGTGAAGGAAGCACCAGATAAATATTTAGAAATATGTTTATAGCTAAGATTAAAGATGAGAGCAGGTTTTGAGTACAGCATTTACTAGTAAGATGCTTATATCTGTAAAGAGAAAGCTGTGACATGTTCGATTCTACTGTGATCAGGATGCAAACAAGGACTTTTCACACTCCCTTTTAATAAATAGAATTACAGTATAAAGTACCTTAATCTCTCATCAGTTTCAGTTCTGTACCTTAAATAACAGTGATTTACAAGGAAAAGACTAAACCTAATAAGCTTTAATGATCATTCATGCAGTCAGGACTCTACCTATTTTGGCTGTGTCTGAAAGGCCTTCCTTTATGGCCAGGGTAACTGGCCTGCAATCTAATGAAAGTAATTCCCAGAAAACTTCATCTCGTGATCAGAATTCGGTCTAAATGAAAATACTTTCACAATTCAAGAAGGTGTCTAATACAATTCTTTCAGACTGTAAGATCTTAAGTAAGTAAGTGTCTGTCTTTGTACTTGGAAAGAGCCTCACCATATAAAATGAATACAAAACTACATAGTTTTACTGACAAAGGACTCTATCCCAATCTTTCCTTTGTAAGTCAGCGATTCCACCAAAGACTTCTGGAAAGAAATATCTATGCCTGGTCTTTCAAAGCAGGACTTTTGATAGTGGATGTTTCTAATGACCAGTGAGAAAATATCTGCTTCATCTGTACAGTAAGAGTGCAGTAATCATTAATACAATATTAGAAGTAGTTTGGAATTTTATTTAGCCTGTAGTCATTTCTTTACAGTATTTTAGACATAGTATAGCTAGTTTTGGGGTTTGGAGTGGAGGACTGGATCATTCTACAAAACTACATTTTACCATCCTTTTCTTCCCTGAGATATTGTCTGTTTCTGCCTACCACTATTTAAGACGTAGAAGGAAAGACTTATAATTTGAGAAATGTAGGCAAACAGATTCCTCGAGGTATAACCTGAATAGATTTATTTTCTGTTAAAAAGGTTTAATAGAATCCTCTGTGGCAGGGGGTTTGGACTAGATGATCTTCACAGGTCCCATCCAACCCAACCCATTATATGATTCTAGGATTAATTTTCATGTCAACCTCACTTCCAAAAGTGCTCTCAATATGTTTTTTCAGATTTAACTCCCTGATCAGACTGTTTCCATGTCCAAGACTACTTTTGAAATTTAGAGGGGTATCATTTTTACATAAAAGTTTCAATTTTCAGGCAAGGTTTTAGTTCCTCTGTCAACATAGGAACTTTCTTTATGTCCTCCATCCACGGAAATTTAGCACACAGCGCTCTTGTCACTCATTCTCTCAAGTGTTAGCTGGTTGCTGCCCTGCGTGTACATACAACTGCTAAACATTTGATGAGAAACACAAAATGTTCTCACATAATCCTCATGCTGAAGTGTAAACGTGTGCCTTGTGCAATCTGCATGGAAAACGTGATCAATCATCCTCAGTGCAGATCATCAATGTATTTCCTTCCAGCTATCACAGGAATGAAAGTGAACAACAACAGTCAGTGGCTACATCTCCACTGGGATGGTTAGGGGACCTAGATGGCAGGCTGTACTGAGAAACATATCTGCTTGGTTGAAAAGAAATCTAATTTTATACTTTCAAATTGATGCCTGGGAAGCACAGATGGATTTTAAAAATATATTTATTAAAAATCACAATTTAAAATAGGAGCAGTCAGTCTCCTGTTTTATAGCATGCTTGGTTTCTAGGTAGGTCACTCCCTGCTGATATTTTATGCTTAAGAATTAACAGTGCACTTCAGATGCAGTTGTAACTGAAAATGGCTGATTCCCTGTCCTGTTACTTCTGTGCTGCTTCATGACAACTCCCATAAAATTTACTGCACTAACATCTAGATGTATCCAGCATAAATTCTGCAGTCTGTCTTGCAGTTTTATGACATTCCGCATTTCACCATTTAGTTACTTTTTGCTACAGTGACTTCTATTTTATACCTTGCACCAGAATATACGCTTTGTGATAGGGGGTTATTTTCTCTTTATGGTAGTGGCCAGTAGCAATTCTGAAAGATATACCAAAAGAGAAGTATCTTCATAACACTGCTTAAAACAGGCAAACAAGATGGAAGAGGACCACTTATTTTGAGGGATGTAACTCCAAAGTCTCATAGGTTTTATCTTTTTTTTCCCAGTGCCAGAGAAATTTTTCCTGAAAAAAATAACAACATCAAAGCATGCCAGCATGCAAAAACATGATTCTGTTATATCATTATTAAAATATTATTATTATGTTCCATTTTTATCATGCTCTAAAAGTATTTGTGTATCAGAATCTGCATTTTTAAGTGATAAAAACAAAGTAAAACATAAAAAATGTCATTGCAAGGCACTCTAAATTTCCTTTTTCCTCGTAACTAATCCCTCCTGAAAACAGATGAGAGAAAAGACAAAGCAGATGTGCCATGTTGTGTGTCGCTACATAAAGAGAATGTTTCAGAGGATCTCAGAGCATAAGCAACTGGTCTGGCACTTGTTTTCTTTGCAGTCATGAAATATTACTTAGGTTTTGCATCCTTAGTAGTAACTTATTTGAAAGGTATAAATGCTGCTATTGTAGTTACAGGAATATTCTACCGAAAGGAAAAGACAATTTATGACAAGCAAGTTTTCCCTGATTGCTCTTGTTAGAATAATGGAATGGTATTTTTAATACAGAATAACAGGCATCAGTACAGTTTTGCTACATAATTTTAATTTCATATTGACTAACAATCAGCTTTTTTTGTCAGGAGTAATCATCCAGCGGTACTCAGCTGTTGGAGAAAATATGCAGATTTAAACCTCAAAACTGTGTGTCCTGCAGAACTTCTAAGATAATAATCAGTCCAAATGAAACATAAGAAAAATTGTAGTTTTTTCAGTGTACCAAAAGTACAACCTGAATAATGCATACATGCACATGAATCCTGTATGTAAAAGATTTTTTTTTTCATTATAAGATCAAAATCTTCATGGTAGTATTGACTAATATTCTGAAGAGAAGACCTCCATGTGTTGTGTCTCTTCCAGCAACCACTTCCTTTTGTGAGGCAGTGAGGGAAAAAGATGGAAAAAAGATGGAAGATGGCAATCTTTTTTGACCATATTGGGAATGTTTTCAATCCAATCGCTGTCTTAGTGCAGTGTAACATAAATTTAGAGTGATTTGCCCTGACTATATCTAATTTCTTGCTGCTATGATCTGAGGGAAAACAGAAAGTGCTATGTGAAGTGCATAACTCCTGTCCAGAAAAAACTGATATCTATTAAGACTAATGATTTAATACATTTATTTTTTCCCTCTACAATAAATATAAAACCTAAAAACTTAGTATAAATTTGTCACAAAGTCCAGATACAATAATGAATATAGTTTTATCTGTCCCTATTAGCGTCATCACAAGATATAGTGTTATCTTTTGAGAAAATTGCCATCACCACCAACTTAAACATTTATGAGTGTATCTTTATATCACCTGGTTTACTTTTCTGGAAATTCTTTCCTTTCTAGTCAGGAAAAATTAGCCTATGACAAAAATTCTCATTCTCTGCAGGTAAGATAGTTCCATTGCCTATTGCATTGTGCAATATGTTTACAGAGTTCAAGAAAGCCAAAGGTGAATGGTAGTCCAGACTACATTTAACTCCAGGTTTGTCTATGTTTACTGGATGGAAAAGGGGTAGGATGAGATGACCAGTTCTGATGTAATTACAGGCACATCAAAGTAATCCCCTCAAAATACTGCTATGCTTACGTTCTCAGAAGCAATGGACATTTACAGGATCAGACCTTGTGAAATGGGAGCTTCATGTCCAGAAATGTTGCATGTCAACTTTATCACTGAAACAAGCTTTGATTTAAAAGCATAGAGTCTTTGGAGTTAGATAGTGTATACAAAGCTATGGAGGTCTACAATTTCCTTGAGGTAAGAGTAGCTGTAATTTGAGGTAACATGCACACAGATAGTTCCCCCATGTAGTTACCATTTTTGTATTTTTAATGATCACAAGCAGTACACAAAAAGGACTGGTAAGTCAAACATCATGAAGAGTAGTTGTCGCATAATATAAACATCTGAGCAGCAGTCATGAGAACCTGCCTCAGGCCTATGCATGTCTTGCATTATTGCAACTGGCTTCAGAAAATGTCATAGACAGACCTATGCTGTATCGTAGTAAAGAAATTGGTTCATGGGTAAGCAGCAGAGCATGGAAAGTTTTAGCATAAGAAATGCAGAAAGGGCTGCCATGGGGCCGAACTTTCCTACATATGCGCTAATACACTGAAGCATAATCTGATATTCAACTTTCTAATCTCCAGTGGGATGAGAACATAAGTGCTTGTCTTAACTTTTTGAGTAATGCACACTTTGGAGTGGATTTCTCTTTGGTGCCGATAACAATTTCTGTTCTATGTCCACTCTGAAATCTGTTACGTGTTTAACATCCCAGTACCTCCATGCAAGATTCTGATTTTGATAAATTAATATTTTCCTTGTACACTTTCTGGTGAAATTTTTTTCAAAAGAATCAGTTCTAATTTCACAGTTTTTTTCCCCGATTTCATTCTGGATCAGATACCAGAAGTAATCAGAATAACTGTTCCAACAGTCTAATGTGATTGTATGTAAATGACAGGGAAAAAAACCCAACACAAGTAAAGCAATACCAAAATATCTTTCTTTGGTCCCTGATTTTGGTTCATTTGGATCATTTTGACTCGAATTTCCTAAAGAATTAAAAGTTTAGCAGTCAATACCCTGAGCAATTCTTATCAACTTCAGTAGGAGCTGAATTAATGTAGCTGTCTCGTGGCATCTCATCTCTGAGGCTCCTATGCAGCTAACCTTGTTAAATTCTGCAAAGTTTATGGGCAATTATTTCTTGAGTTATGAAATTTTCTAACAAGAAAGCAAAGAGGATCTTATTTTGAATCAATTACTTTTACTGAATGCTGTATCAGTTTGCAATCTAAAAAAACTTCTTGTGCCTCCTTCTCATCTTTGGAAGAGAAAAAGTGATGCAAGGATTGTTTCTTTACTAGTATGCAATTAAGTTCAGTTTCATGGAGTTAAAAAATGGCAAAGCCTCATGAAAATGTCTCTGTTCTAGTTTTTGAAACAGTAGTATGGCTTTTTAACAGGGGTATGACATCTCCCTCTTTAAACTTTTCTGAACCTTATAGATCAGTCACTTTTCTACAGCTGGAGTTACTTAACTGTTAGGTCTCCAACTAACATTGGGGGAAGGTGGAGCCATGTGTCAACAGGTGTGTTATTTATGGTTTTGAGGCTACGGCAATGTTATTATTGATGTTCACATATGTGGCAGGTATATTCATGTTCTGTCCCAAAACTACCTAGGGACTCACCTAGGTTGACTTTTTGCAGTAAGTTGAGTATGTAGTCACTGAAACAGATACTATTTCACACAGTGTCATAATTTTCCACTCAAGTGGCATGGTGACTGCTAAAGCACAATTCTCTGAGCATAGTACTCAAAGGTTTAGCTGGCACATGACAACAGTTGGGCCTGGGATTATTGTAGTACATGCTAAACTCCTAGATGGAAAGAAAAGTTACCCTGTTAGTCTTCCAATCTCAAAGATGTTTAGTCTATCACAATGCCAATGTGCCAGTCAGTGTCATTCTAAGCTCATGTCTGAAACTAGCTACTGGTATGATCATAGCTACAGTCTGCTCTTCCAAATGCTCTTTTCTCTAAAATTCCCTCTCACCCACGCATTGAAATATAGGAAGAGAATGGCTGAGAATTTGTTTGGACCCCTGGACTTAAACCAGGAGAAAATAGATTAATTTTATAAAAAAGCTAGCCTGGTATCAGTAATGTTCCAAAATACATGCTGTTGGCTCAGCCACACTACCTTCAGTGTAAGGGACAAGAGACCTCAAATCTGCAGTCCCATTTTTATAGCTTATCAAAGGTTACCAGTCTGGTCTAAGATGATTTTCTCAGCTTCACATGTGTTATACCTACAAGTGGAGCAAACAAGCACTACAGTTTAGATGCTGAAAGGAGTGATTTAGACCACTAGCCAAGTGGGACAACTTGACATGTTTTTTTGGGGCTGCACTTCAGTAGGTTATATATTATTGCTTAAGAAGTTTGGTGGATAATTAATAAAACCCAACAACTGCATTATAGTGGTGCCATACGCCCTTTAATAATATTCTAAACATTTGGTGTGTGTAAATGTTTGTAAATAAAAAAGGCTAATTTTACCTGTTTTGCTTTGGCTTTTAGCAGCAGGAGAAATAAAATTCTTCTTCTTTTTCTTCTTCCAAAACCAGGATTGTGATGACAGAGGAATACTTTCTTCAGAACAGGAATATTGGTCTAAGTGAAAGTGCAAAAAAACCACCCCCAAAAACAGGAACAAAAAAACCCTTACCTAGTCACATATTAAGAAAAAGTAATTCTTATTCCAGTTATTAGTGGAGCATTTTGTTAAAAAACAAAACAAAACAAAACAAAATACATTCAGTTAACATACATAGTACAGATAGCAATGCATCTAAAACAATTTAGGAAAGATCATCAGGCATTCCCATTTAGCATATGTTATAGTAAAAGGAGAAAGTCACAGTCTCTAGTATTTAAAGTAAATTATTTAAAGAAAATCTCCATAGAGACAGATTAAAATCATTCATTTTATTCTGATAGAGTGTATTCATGTTCTGCATATGGTCAAGAAAAAAATGGTGGTGTAACCTCACATAGAGCTTTTATATCTTTGTGCTAGTTTTAATATAATATCTCAGTATTCAGTCCATGGTGTAGGAAGTTTTACGTAAAGTATTGCCAGCTACAGCATTAATTAGTTAATGCCTTTCAGATGAAAAAAATCACTATAGAAATTCTTAGGGTATTAGGGATTAAGAGTCATCTCACAGGTATACAGGTGTACAGATTCCCTGTACAGCAAATTCTAATGAATCTTGGTTGTAACAACAACAACCAATGTTGTATGTTAAGTGTCATGTAAGATACAGGGAGACAGTTAAAACAATCCTGCGCTCTCAAAATCAGAGGGAGCTTTCCTTGGCTTGTGGTTAGACGTATAGCCAATCCAGACCAGCTCTGATAATGTCTGGAAATCATCAAACACGTAATTAATTCAAATTGCAAGTTTTGCAAATATGTTACATGGTTGGGAACTGCTGGAACACAAGGCACCGTTTATCTGACCGAGAGGTGCTCCAGACATCAAAGAAAGGGTGCTACAAAGGGGTGGAGAAATCAGCCAGGAGCCAGGTTTGTATGATATCTTTCCTTGACTCTGCAAAAGCAGTATTTAAATCAATAATGCACACAGTTAAATATTGATGCATCTCACTATATGACTACGATAAAACCCACACAGATTAATTTCTCTATACAGTAAACAGATATTTCGAGGCTATGGCAGAAAAAGAAGATGGAAAAGCAAGGAATTCTTTATATATGTTTCTTGTTGATAGTATTTAATGGTAATTTTGTGTATTATTGTATGACTCATCATACGTCAAGGTGTAGAACACTGCAATTTTCATCAAAATGGCAAAACAGCGGAGTGACTTCTAGCATTCACAGCAATTTCTCAAACCTCGCCAGGGCAGGAATTTGTTGAAATCTGTGATTGGTGAGGAGTAACTGGGGCAAATTAACTTAGTGTTTGTTCTGGGCCCCACCACAGTGTTGTGAGTAATACCTCTAATATTACCCACTCATTTTGAGGGAGGTAGCAGTATCTCATAAAAGAGGTGGTCTGCAATAACAGAAGAATATATATAATACATAAAACAAATGTTCTTCTAATAACTTTGTGTAAAGCTTGTCTGAGTGTAAGCTTCTTTATTGTTCCTTGTTACGGGACTGTTCCACTGAAGGACTCTCTTCTATTCAATATTACCCATAATGCAAGTGCATACACTAGGCTTTCTTATAAAAGCACCAGCAGGCTGAACAAAGCCTGTCCTACCCTCTGTGTTCTGATGCAAGACGAGGAAGGGCAGTGACAGAGAGAGGACTTTCAGGGCTTTGTGGAAATGTTTTCAAAGTACAGTTCAAAGAAGAGCCATAGTGAAAGAGAAGACGATTGCTTCTTTGACTTGGGCAGATGTACAGAGTGTTTCCTTCTTTATTATGTGGAAAATTAAGTACAAAATTTGATGTAGATAAAGCATAACTGTTCCCTCAATGCCCTGAACAAATGGGCACTCATAATTAAAACCACATTGTTTGTCTTTGTTGCTTACGAAAAAGTGGAAATTATAATTTTTTTTTACTGCTGCTGATCGCTCATACAAGCAGCCAAGTCACAGAATGTAGTCTCAATATTCAGTGTAGCTCAGTGGTTGGAAATGGGCCTTTTGGGGTCTCTTCTCTTGTTTGTGGATGGAATAGCAACTGCCTCTCCTATTTACCTACAGGCTGGGTAGTCTTAGTAGTCTCGTCCTTCTTTCTCATTGAGCACTGCATCACATTGATATCAGCTTGCTTTATGACATTTAAGCCTGCAGGTATAGCAATGATTGCTGTTATATGAAGTCAGCCTTTGTATTGTTAATATGAAGACTCATACTCTGAGAAGGGTATCTTTTATAACTCCATCTCATTCCCTAAAAGTAACTTAATAATGAACTCTGACAGTATTTTACAGGTGGAGATTTGCTTACATTGTCACAAGCTACAACTCAGAATTTTTCCAGATGAAAATGCATTATGCAACCTTTTTCATGCTGGTCAACCCACATTTTTTTCTCTGATGTTCTCAGGTTACACTGCCTTAAGCAACAGCCTTGCCCAATAGCATTGCCTAAGAGAGTTGACAATCAACAGTGTTGTTTAACTTGTTATTCTTAACTTCTGGTGTGAGAGAAGGTTACACAGTCAGTCAATTGACTTCTCCTTTTAACATAAAAAAATCTTAATTATCCTAATATAGTACATGAAGAAGAGCATATACAGAAGTTATCAACTGACAATTTGCCAATTTGGAACAAAACTTTGATGTCAACAGTTAATATTACAGCTTGTCATCACAGACAGCAAGGCTCTTTCTTGCTGTATTTTGTTGATGTTATCACTATTTCCCTCTTGAAAATTCAAGTAAAGGCACATATTTCACACTATAAGCCTGAGACATACTAGAATAAGGATGAGAATCTAGATTTAATTTTCCTTGAAAAATGGTGTGCATTTGTATGTCTGTTTATAGACATAGCTATTCCATTCATATTGGTTAAACTTCATATTCCATGGCATTCCCAGCCTTTGCTTGTTCATTACTCAGCTGCCTGAGAATGCAAACAGATCACAATACCCCATTAATGGAGTGCTAGTCATCTCTACATCAGCCATGGCAATCTTCCTTTAATTTTAGTCTTTAGTAATGCATTTAAATTTTAAGCATAATGCTTGGGAAGTAAATTTGACATCTGAGAAAAAATTACTTTTATTAATATGTGTGGGAAGGGTTCAAATGTATTCACTAATATTAGGTAAGAGCAGACTGTTCCCTCATGATTTATGGGCAGGATCTGCAAGTTGCATAGAAAAAGCTACAAATCTTCCTCATCTTGCCTTCACACAGCTTTTCAACAGCCTGCTCCCTAAGGTGGGGCAAGGCAAACAGTCCCGCTTTTGTTGTAGGCTTTGCGTAACTGTTCATTTATTCTTTATACACTTTTGAAAAGCACACAGAGAATCTGACTTTCTGCTTTCACTTATCTAACCCCTAAATGCATATGCAACAAAAGTCTCAAATTAAAAATGACTAGATGCTGAATATCTTAACTTTTGAGGCCCAACCTTGGTTACTTCTAAGCCCCCAAATATGGCCACCTCAGATACTCTATATAACAGAAATGATTTTAAGAGTACAGGAGCAATTTAATGACATTTTTAAAATGTCACAGTTACGATGCATGTTATCTCTGTGGAAAATCTAGTAGGAAACACACGAAATTTGGCAATACGCAATTTCTATCCTTTTGTTGCAGCATTATGTTCTCTTCTTTGACACAAAATCCTCTGGCAAAATTATTTGCCTTGCAAATGATTTTTTTCAGCAAAAAGAAGTTAAGATTTCAGGGAAGAAATAAGCAACAGGGACAGGAGAATTTGGCCAAAGGTCTAAGCTTTAAAAAAAATATTCCTAAATAAAATACATCATAAAAAAGAAAGTAGGACTACCTACTTAACACATTTTTATCACTTATCTAATATCTTGTTAAATGTCCTTTTAGTTAGCATATTTTTTGCTTAAAGTCCGACTGAAACCCCCTCCTCTTCAATTTAAATTCATTGCTTCTTGTCCTACAACCAAATTGAAGACTTTTGAAGAGTTCTGAACTCATTCTTCTGGGAAAGAACTTAAAGGTTCTTGCATTATTAGACCATCAAACCCACTTTTCAGTCCTCCACCAGAAGCCACTTTCATTAGCCCTTTGATCATTCCCTTGTGCAATTTTTCTTGTTCATTTTCTAACATTATGTTTCTTGAAATGACATGCCTACAGGGAGACACAGTACATAAACCTGAGCACACATAGTCACTTGCTGTGGCTGAAATAATACTCAATGACCTGTTGAGCTGTGGGAACTCAATCCTGTTTTTAGAAAAAGTGACAAAATATTTGTAAATACTGGAGCGACTTTACTTAGAAGACCTTCATTTATCACTCTGTTCTAAACATTTATGAAGACACGTACACAACTTTCCAATTAGTCACTAGCATTTGAATATACCTTTTCCTAGATTAGCAAGACAGCTTTTGAAGAATAATTATCTGTATTCAAAACTATACTAATTCACTTATGGATCCTTCTGCCATGTAAACAACTTAGCTCTTTTAGTATGTCTTTTCAATCAGTGGGTTCTCTTTTTCCTTGACTTTTGCTCATAGCTGAGAGGCTTAAAAATAGACGGTTATCCTCTTCACACTTTTCACTCAACTTCTTTAATATAATAGTGGCCTGGCTCTATCCTTTCACTCTCTACAACTGTGTGCCATAATATAACATACATGAACTTTTTTTTTTTTTACTAATTAAACATTATGTCCCAAAAAATTACCTTCATCCATCGTAATCGGTCTGTTTCGCAGGGTCAGTGTTTCCACAGAGGTGAGAGTTAACTTCTGGTGTTTTCTGACAGCCTCCCACACTGTGTACATAAATATTTAATCTGTAAAAATGCAAGAGCTTCACTAGGCAACAAGATGCCTGCAGAAAGTAAAATGGGAGATACGGATCAGGTTGCTTCTGTGGCTAGCAATGTCTATTTTGCCAGGAGACCAAAACTTACTAGATGAAACTCAAAGCTGTAGAAGACTTAACTATTACTGAAAAAGTTACAACCTGATGTTGTATACCTGAAAGCACAAATACTCACAAGACTAGAAGGTTTTCATTAGAATGTTTCACAAATGTCCACACTTCCTTGTTTCAGCTGAAAGAATGTGAAATATGATACTCTTGATACATTTCCAGTAGTGGTGAAATTGGAAAAGATGTAAGGGATGTTTTATGCAACTTTAGCCCTAATTTCACAAAAACAGAGTTATTAAATGCTTCCAGATGAAACTGTTATTACATTAGAGCAAAACTCGCCCTGCTTTGGAGGATTGCTTCAAGGAAATGTATTGCCATTTCCCTTCTCTACTATTAAAGGTAAAAAACTATGTTTATCTTTGCCAATACCATTATGCTGAGACTGCTGTCAGTTAATGAGACAGGTAGGTTATTTTAAACTGTAGGCCAAATACGCTGTTCTCTTGGAATAACTCCAGGCACACAACTTGCGATATATTCCTATATTACTATGAACAATACAGCAGCAGGAACTGGGAAAAGCAAGTACTACTCAGCGATTGCAAAAGCAAACACAGAATAAACTCTTTGCAGGCCAGTGTGATCCAGCTTAGGCAGGTAAAACCAGTGGTTCAGGATTTCTACTTCACCGCTATTGTTCTGCACCCCACCCTTATGTCAAAAAAGATTAAAACCAAGAGCTTGCCTTTAGATTGTAGTCCAAAAGGAAGGCTTTTGGTATCACTAAGTCAACAAGCAGTTTCACTGTAGGTTTACAGGAGGCAGCTTCATTAGAAATATTCTTCCAAATAATCCACAGTTAATTGATTGGTATTACTAGTTTCTCTAGTGTTCTATTTTGAATATGTTATAGCTTCACTCAGATATGAGAATACAGCATGATATGAGACCTAGATAAAAGGCTTCTTTGAAAGAGTACTTTCCTTGTATAAAAAGAACATTTTTGTGATTTTTCTTTCTATGAAAACAAAAATATAAAGGTGCACTTTTGTCTTGTTTTTCCCCTCTTTTGTCTCTTGCTATAGGAGAGGAAAAAGAAGAAAGAATGGAAAAGAAGGAAAAACAAGAGAAAAGCAACCATCTGAACAACTGAGGGGGGTTGGTGTTAAAAAACTGCAGTCTTATAAAAATTAAATTTTTTTTGTCAGATTATGTTTCCAAATTTTTTTACAGCAATAAAGTGATGTACAGGATAGAATTAGCACTACAACTACTCTTAAAAAAAGGAAACTGGCAAAACAGAAAAAGACTTGGCTCTAAGTTATATTTAATTATGGTACTTTAGGTTTCTACTTCCATTTTTTAACATTCACTGTAATGTTTCTTGCTTTACGCAATCTTTCAAGGGGTGTGTAGTAGCCCCAGTCCTCAACTAGAACCTGGCTGTGCTAGGTATTAAGCAAACACAATAAAACAGATTGGCTGTGCCACAGATAGCTTCAGATCACTCCTTTCAGTACTTTTGTTCTGGCTTATGTTCTTGTTAAACTCATTTTAGGAACAATCTTTACCTGACAAACCTTTACATTTTTACTTAAAACACCCTTTAATAAATCCCTATAGTAATCAATTACACTATGTATCTTTTTCTTAAATCACCGCCACCTTGGGACTCACTATTCCGTCCTTGCCTCTAGTATTTTGTTTTTAATAATATTGCATACATAATTATAAGAAAGTAAATTTCTAGGACTAGGAATCTCATGTTCCTCTTTGTGCATTCCCATTCACTTTGATTCTCTTGAAAACCTTGTAGCAGCTCCAGGGATAAAAAATTTATTGCAGTATAGAATTGGGCCACATTTGAAATGTCACATCTGCACCTTTCCCCTTTGAGGAAACTCAGATGCAAATCAAGCTCTGAGTTATGTACCTCTAGGCAGTTCCATAATGGGACAAATTACAACAAATACAAACATGCCTTGAAGTTTCTTCTCTTTGAAATAGAAACAAGCTTAAATCCTTTAAAATTTCTCATGAATAACTATGACTTACACCATGTCATCCATTGTGCTCTATGTGGTATTTCTTCCCAAGCAGCAATAGCCTTGAAGTAACCCAGTCTAGAGTAAAACTGAAACACAAACCCGGGAGTTTTCTGGAGTTTTTGCTGGAAACACAACAAGCAATTGCTATTTAACATCTGAATACAGAAGTCTGTAACAAATCTCCTGGATGCAAATTCTTTTGCTGAAAGTCAATACAAAGCTTATATTCAAATTGAGGAGGAAACACATAAAATAGAGGAGGACAGAAAAAGTACATTTTCAGATGGAATACTACAGTTCAGATTGTTCTCTGTCTGTACCTTGTTTTTCTGCAGGTTTGAGGGAAAATCACATGAAGAGCTCCATTTTGTCTGAGATTAACTATTCTAATGTTCCACAGAAGCAAATCAGTTTTGCAGTCACTGACTAATCGTGAATTAGTTCTGTTTGTTCTGCACAGAAATTTCACTCTTAATTTTGGTAGGTAAGCTACTTAGTGAAATAGTAACACCCAAACTGTCTTGGACAACTTTTCCAAACCACAATAATCCCCCATTAATAATGGGAACAGTTACAGTCAGGTATTAAAAGACAAAATGGAACGTCTAGTTTCCTCATTTTTTTCTGACTGTTCTTATCACACCCTGAATGTAGACAATGAGCAAAATGTAATTTATTATTATTCATTTATTATGTCATTCCTGTTTCGGTATGGTAGTGGGAGTCAAGCCAAGGCTATGCTACTCTGAACAAGTCCTAGCTTGACTGAAGTGATTCTGAAGCTTCAGAATATGATACTCACTCCTCATTGTAGATAGGGAGTAAGATATGTTTTATTGTTTAAATCTAGATATTTACTGTCAACAGATCCACTCACTACTATTCATTTCAACATACAGAAACAACCAAAATAGCACAGTTTGCTAAGGAGATATTTGGAAATGTTTAATACATTCATTTTCTTTAAAGGAAAAAGAGAACCCAGAAATGGCAGTAGACATAAAGCTACTTTGGAGAATCAAATCAATTTCAGAACACCTAATAAACTTTAAAACCCCAGATAGCTACATTTAATCTACCTGTTGCAACATCATGGGTGGTTCATCTGCTCATTAAGTTTTTGCTAGTTAGTGTTGTCTCTTATTTCTTTGAAGTTACAACAATGTAATTTTGCAGCAGGATTCAGTCCCCTTTGACATACAGAGGACTGCTCATCTGCTTCTTGGTCTCACTGAAAGACTCTGTCCAGTTCCACTGCTCCTGGGATCAGTTGTGACATGCCACCAGTCCTCCTGTTTTGTTTTGTTTTAGTTTGGTTTTGTTTTCACAGCCTTTTCTCCATTAAGGGCACTGAGCTTTCCACAGCAGTCACATATTATTTCATTGTTTAAAGTAAAGCTCTGTCATTTGTATTCCCTTCTCTTGAATGCCACTTCTGTTATTATATACACCTTCTGATTAGCTTTATAGACTGTATAGGACAGTAAAAAGCTTATGTTCTCCCACTTCTTTGTCTTGTCCCCTTTAGCACTTCCTGCTGTATGTGTACTGAGTTATAGCTTCTCCAATGAACTAGTATTTTTGTCACAACTCCATGATCATACAGGTCTGTTTTGTGCTACTGCAATTTGGAAGAAGATTGCTGTAACCAAGGTTTCCAAAGCTTTTTTCCTAGAGGCTTCCTAGAAGGTCTAGATTTTCTGCATATAAATTACTTTGGCACACAACCATTGCAGAGTCAGGGCTTATGCCTGGAAGGCAGTCTGACAAGTTGAAAAATCTTCTGGAAGCATTTCTCAACCTGCATCCTTAAGATGAATTACTGGTTCCATTAAAAAGGGTGACAAAACTTGAGCTCATTTAAGCTGAATGGGACTTTTAGTTCCTAAAATGTTGGCAACTTCACATGACTTCACACATGGCTATTCTGCCTGTTTCTAGTACAGTATGGGCTATTTTTATTTCTTTAGGTAGGGATCAGTTCACTAACATTTTGCGTCTTCTGAATAGCCAAGTTCTAGTTTACCATGAGACTCAGAAAATCCTTTTACACTTCTAGAAGTCTCTGGAGCTACAGAAAAGTATTTACTGCAACCAAGTGAACAGTATTACAGCTAATTATAGAAGCAGGTGCATTTTTGATTAAAGCATGGAGTTCCTGTTGCCAGAAGATCAATGTCAATTCAGTATTTCATGAGGCACTAACAAAATACTGGCTAATCCATGATGAAAGAGAGTGGTGAATGACAAATATTTTGTTAGCAATTAATAGCAAGTAATCCCAGTTAGAAAAGTCCTCAAAACTATTTATGAACTATTTTGAATCAGTATCAAGACACAAATGCGTGTTGTCCAATCTTTTCCCTAGTTGCAAGCTTGCAAAGATGTCCGCAGCAGAAACATGATCTGAATGGGAAATAATATGCTAATGAAAAGAAGTCCTTTAACAGAGAAGCCATAAGAGATATTATACAGTTTTGATTACATGTCTTATGAGATTATTTTTTTTTTTTCTTTAAGAATGAAGCTAAAAAAGAAGTTGCGTGTCTAGACTTTAAGCTCTATGCCATCTGGTCCATGGTATAGGATCATAAGGATACCCACGATCACAATCCAAGTCTAGACGGACCTATCTAGGATCATGCAGAATAGGTGCAAATGAACAGATAGTGTAGCTAATTTCACTGAAATTGAAATCTAATCTGTTGTAATGTCAGAGGAAAATATGAAGGAAGGTTTGAGGAGGCACTATACTTCAGTATGCGGAAAAGATATTTTTCTGAATAATGTAACTGAGTCATGCTTCCTAAAACAGGAATTTGTACAGGAATTGGTAAATATGCGTCAGTGGAAGAAGTACTGAGTTTGCTCTGGAATGCCTTGTTGGAAGCACTCCTGCCTTCATAGGGGACTGCTGTGACATTGCATTCTCTTAGGTCTATATAATCTATAGCACTGTCCCTTATTAATGGAAATCTGAGCACAGCTGGTTACTTTTCACACAGCTGGCTGTCTAAGAAAATGGAGTAATGTGTTTCTTCTCAGTTTTGTAGGATGTGGATAAAAGCTACTGAAGATAAATGAAGTCACAAGATGCAAAAGATGAAAGAGGCAGATTCCAGGTGACTCTGGCTTGCTATTAGCTGGCTCAAAATGGACGACTGTCCTGGTGGGAAATAGGCAGAGCTCTGTTTTATGACTTACTGTCTGACAGTACACTCAGGAGCTCCTGCAGGATAATGCCATTTCATAACAATGTAATTTGTTAGCATCCATTTCCACTTAATATGTATCTCATAGGTAATCTGAAGGTTGCTTGTAAAATGGGGTTCTTTGGCTGAGTGTGGGTAGAACAGTCCTCTCCCAAATACCCGCAAACTTAAGTCTTCTTTAAGGCATCCCAGGTAGAACAAACACAGAGCTACAGCAAGGGAGACATCAGCCTCTGAAATAGATATAAGGGCTGCTGATCTTTCTCCCAACCTCCAACAAAATTCCTGACTCATTTTGCTATCATCTTGTGTAGGATGAATTGCTTGGGGAAACTCCATCTGCCCACTTGAACTGTTATCATCAGCCTCAAGAGAAGTATTTGGCAAGGCCAAATCTGGCACCTTACCAAAAGCAACTATTTTTCTTTCTATTTTTACTGAACATTTCTGTTTCTCTTAGCAGCAACTGCATTCCATGCTATGTTTACTGTTGTATCAAAATAGTGATACTAGCAGTATCTGAGAGATGCCACGCTGAGTATAAAAGTAAAGAAAAATGTTTCTTTTTGTCTCATTTATACTATGACAGTAGCTGCATGCTTTGCCACTTCTGAATAAACAATATCAGGTCAACAATAAACAATGCACAAACTGTTACAACTTTATGAAATAAATGAAGGAGTTAGTTACAGTTAAAAACTTAAGAATAGACACTAAAGCTTCCTCCAACTGAATTGCATTTTTAAAGTGTAAGCGTTTTGTACAATAAAGCTTTCTAGCTCAGGTGGTGACTCACTCCACCTTCAGGAAGACGATGAGTCAACATCTCCCTGCCCATTAAGAATTAGGAAAAGCAAATGCAAACAGCTGCTGCAATGAGTTGTAGCACAATACCTTCATGTAAGATCACTCTGAAAACAGAAACACAGGCCTGAAAGACAATACAATAAAAAAATAAAAGGTGAAAAAGTACTATGATGAAAGTGGGATAATTGTCCAATTATTGAGAAAGCATGTTAGAAACGAGTTGACGTGGAAGAGTGTCTTACTAAATACTTGTAACACACGGATTCCTACCCTTATAGGCCTGCAGTAAATGCTTCTGTGCTATTTTCTTTACTGAGAAAATGCCAAAAATTTATAAAGATGCTCTGAGCCTGTGTAATTCAGCTTTCTAGGTTATTTGAGTACTTCAAAAGACTCAGCTAGGTGCACCAGGGACATGGACGGATTTTCAGCTTTTCAGTATAAGAAGACTGTAATTAGCCATTGTCATTAATAGATAATGGAAACAGTCCCAGAAAAAGAGTGTAAACAGAGGTTTCGGCCAACATCCGACACCAGTGAAATAAGATTGGTGGTGTCGTACTGACATGGAGAAGGTCAGGAGGGCAGGAATAATCTGAACTTCACAGATCATAATTAAATAAACAAAACAAAATACAAGCTGACAGCTTGCTCATAATATAACTGTCAGCTGTGAGGGACCTTCAATTATTCATCTTACTGAAAATATCTGAAATACCTTTGTCAAATAGTATGTGAAATGTGCAGGAAAAAAGGAAAGAACAACATGCAGGAGAGAATTGCTGTCAGAGAGCTGGGGGGGCTGGGGGTTTGCTAGGTCCAGGACTGTGGAGGGGAGTTCCACAGGGATTGGCAAGGCAGGGCCTGGCCATCCTTCCTGTCCCACCACCCTAGCCAGGAGCAGGACAGCTAAGGGGCACAGGGGCAGCCCCAGTCTCAGGCATCCGGCACCTGCTTAGGGATGGAGATGGGGATGGGACGGGACAGACCATCAGCCCACAGGTTGAGCCTAGCCCAGGTTCCACAGCTAGTCCCAGCCTGGCTCAAAGGCAGTGGGGTGGTGGCTTAGACAAGGACCAAGAGCTGGGGCTGCAGCTGAAGGCAGGTCCCAGGGCTGGGGTGGCCTGGCCACTGCCTCCCACAGCATTACTGGGGGGTCTCCCCTTGGCCTGGTGCGATGGGGACCCCCTTGGTAGTGCTGATCTTGAGCTGATCCCCAGGACCTGCAACCAAACCCTGTTGGTGGGACACATTTAGGGACTCAACAGTTTATACCAAGATATTTTGAACAGAGGAAGGTGTAAGCACTGCTGGATTGTGTATGCAATGATGTGCACATTTGAGGAATTTGTGAATGTCCACTCTAATGCCATCCAGCAGTTTGTTCCCTTCCTCCTCCTCCTTCTATTAATTGCTACACTTGGCAAGGCCAGACTGCATTTCATGCACATTCATGAGAGGAAGATCAGCCATACTTCCTCATTCTGGAGGTACCAGTGTGCTGCGGCAGGTCCAGGTCAGCAGAAAGCAGGACGACAGCCAGCTGGGAGGCCAATTTGCTAGTTGCAAATGCTTTTGTTTCAGGAAATGATATTTCTTCACTGGGCATCATGTTCTGGGGCAATCTGAGATATTAGTGATATATTGTGTGGTGCTGTGTTGGACATGCTCTGGAAAGTGTGTTTGGCCAGCTTGGTGAGGAAGTGCTTGCAGAAAACCACATCTAGCAGGCTGGTGAACTCCCTCATCTTGAGCAAACCACTCTCACTTTGAACTTCAGAGTTTAATCTGAATGTTTCAACTTCTTTCTAATTATGTAGGTGCCAGTTATTGCCCTTCTATTAAGCCTGCCAGTTTCCAGGTTATTTCTCTTCTAATTAAAAAAAAAAAAAAAAAAAAAAAAAAAAGATATTGGTATTAAGTTTTAGGCATATCTTGTTCCTGGACCATTTCTGCCATGGGCTCATGTGTAGAAGAATCAGAGTTAATAGCCACCAGATCTCAGTGAAGCGTGGAAGTCACATCGACTCTTCACTCTTTTTTCTCTCAAAGTTTCACTAAGCAAAGATATATCTTAATATGTTCACTTAGAAGTGGTATCAGACATGTTAAAATGTGAAGGGAGTAACTCAAGTTTAGTTTTTTAACATTTTAGTCTTACGATCCCAAAAGATGTATGGCAATTTACTACTTTGGGGGATGTGACCATGGCAGGGGAGGAGAGTTACCATGGCATGCTCATTTGTTGTCTTTTTCCCTTCTAAAATCTGTTCCTGCTTTCTCCAGCACGTAGTTTTGCAATGACTTTTTTTTTTTGCGTGGTTCTGTGTTTTGGATAGCACCCAGATTTAGCTGCTGCAAACAGCAGACGGTTGCTGGGGCTGTGGAAACACTCTGGTTGCTGGGTGGGGTCTCCCGCGCAACGCTATAAAAGCATTGTGAACCCTCTGCTCTTTTACTCCCAACGGTGCAGCCCTGAAAAGCAGTATTTGTCAGAAAGAAGGTAGGTTTTTGTAGCTCTTTGCTGCTTTCTGTGGACCTGACAAACTTTAATAATGGTACACTAAATTTGTCAAGTGATCTGGTGAAACTTTCTGTGCGTCAGATTTTGCTGACAAGGGAAAAGACGGATGGGCAGGAGAAATTCTTTCAGTTTTTAAATGTTTCATGTACATGGAAGGGCTTGTACAATTACTGCTTTTATTTAATGCGTGTAAGGAATTGGGAAAAAGAAAAGATTAAAAGACTAAAAGCAAACTTATTTGGAGCTGACTGTTTCCTATGGTCTCTCTTTGCCTTTGTAGTAGGCTACTGTTTCTAATCTGCAGTAAAACTGGAGTTCCTGGGAAACTAATGTGCTTTGTATGGAAACTTAAAAAAAGAAATATCTGTTGTTACTTCAACAACAGTTTGCTACTGTGGGACTGTAGAGGGCTCTTTGCTCATGAAAGTGATGAAACTGAGGCAAAGCAATCTTTTAGAAACATAAGAGCAAACCCCTGGTTTTGTGACTAAGAAGTTAAGCAAAGCCACATAAGGGGTGTATCATCTGGGATTTGTTCTGCTAAAACTTTCCACTGAATTTTCCAAGGATGAGATTGTTTTTCTCTCTGATGTTTTCATTTATATTCAGTAGACTTTCCACTGTAAAATAAATTATTGTGTTAGATCTACTGTCTGTTTTTCTAATAGGGTATAATGACCTTACTTTACATCAAGATCCTGGTAACTAGCACTGGACAATAATCACAGACGATATATCTGATATGGTTCATGACATGGTTAAATAAGCATCAAGAATTGTTGTCGTTTGACACAGACCACAGTGTAAAAGTCTACTTTGTGTCTTTAAATATTTTCAATAAATATTGAGTGTTTTCTCAAAACTTTTAAAGATGTGCATATGTCCAGTTCAAGGGTGCTTCTTCTGGGGACTGGGAGCCAGACAGAAAGAAACATTGCAGTAATTCTTGTGAAGCAACAGTTAGGACTTCCAGTCTGGATCTCTGATTTTTCATTCCAGTTGCAATGTTGATCATTCCAATAGGGAATGATAAAATGCATAAAAATCGCAACATTTGTCAAACTGAGAAATTTTGAGTTCTTGATCCTCTTTCCTTTCAAATGGGACATCTACACATTCCAGTTTGGGAAGTGGGACACATGGCTTGGACAAGATTTTATTAAACAGAATAACTCTCAAATAGGTATTGGCATGGAGTAACCAGAAAGAAGTGTCACACTTTTGCACGGTACCTTCTGTTTGCACTACTCTGTAGGCATATATGTTTTTTCATCTCCCTGTCCATAGACTTTGTCCTGAGCTCAAAAGCAGAGGAAAACACACGTCAGAAAGCCATCAGTTCTTCCAGTCTTTTTCATGTTAAATTAAAATAATATTTTGACTGAATGTATCTCTGCTGGATCTAGGTATTTTTTACATGAGCTGTTTGCATTTTAGAGTCCTGTGAATCAAAGCATTGGGAAAGACCTTAAAGCTCTCTTCCTGGATTCCAGGCTTCCTTTTTCTTGTTAGTCATATTTTCTTATAAGGCAGGCAAACAGTTTTATATATAAGGTAGTTTCTTAACTTTCTGAGCCAATTCAAGCGGAGTAGGGTCTTCAGCCCCTCCCAAGACCTATTGCCTACTTCGAGTTCTATTAAAGTTGCTTTATTTTTTACTAGATGGAAATAGATGGATCTACATGCCAAAGTGTCTTTATTTAAAAAAGGATGAAAAAAAAAGACTTAGTTTTTAAGGCACAGAATTCTTTTATCATATCTCTAATTTAAATTAGGATAGACATAAAGGTTTAGAGGCTTAATAAACCACATTTAGTGTAGGCTAGCACCCTTCTGCTCTAGTCATCTTCAAGTGCAGCAAAACCTCCAGAGCTGGGTGTGAGGAGTGGAGGTGGTGACAGGCAGAAGGAATGGATATGTTAGCAGCTCTCCCTGGAGCCAGCTCTCCGTGAGAAGTGTTATTCTATCAACTAAAACACAGTTTTGGTCCCACCTCTTCTCAGATATTGTGCTGTGAGGCTGAATCTTGTTTCTTAGTTTTAAATGGTTATACACTCTGTGAATCTATTAGTCAAGAGACATATCTGTACATGTCACTGCTACTGACTCAGTGCACTATTATGGAAACTTGAAGATGTTTTCTTCCTGCTGCATATGGCCTTTATGTATGCTGTTATAAAATGCAGCAGAACTTTAGATACTATAGGCCGTCAGCAGAACTTTAGATACTATAGGCCGTCATCTGGCCTCATATACTACGTCTGTCAATACAAGGGTACAGGAGTCACTATAACAGCTTGATAAAATGCTGTTTTTAATAGCAATGTAAGTATGCTTTTCTGATCCTCAGTAAACGAAATATGCATCAAAGTTGGTCCTTAAAACTCGCCCAATATTCTGACCATTATTTGCCCAGATGAGACCTACTCTAAGTAACAGACAAATACAGATTTGGAGTCAGTTTCGTTTTTCTAGCAGCACAGACAGAGCTGGATTTTGTGCCCTCAGGGCTGAGGGAAGGGCACAAAAACAAGAGTGTTATGGGGAAGAGGGAGTGCAGGTGGCTCTTGCCTTGGAGAGGGGAGAGAAGGGTGGAGCTGGCCTGGAGGGCTGGAGGAGGGCTGTGGGAGGTAGCTGTCACTTTGCTGGCAGCTGAACATGGAAATAAATTTTACAGTTTTGCTATGAAGGAAAGAAGCAGCTGCGCTGCTGCTACACTGCTTAATCCTAGCTGTATGTCTCGTTAAAAGACTGCTTTTTGCCCTTCCTGGGGGACACAGGGCATAAGTAAGGCAAGTGTGTTTACAGCATAAGCAACATCATTTTCTGTACTTGTGTATATGATCTACATTATATAATCTGAACCTCAAGACTGCAAATAGTATCTTGTCTCTTCACACTAGGTTCAAGGACACTCCGATTTACCCAGCAACATTGTCTTTAGTTTATTGTTTATATGTATGCTTTAAAACCAAGTCTTCCCTAGAGTTTGCGATGGAAGTGTTTTGGGAAAAAAAATCTATTTTGAGCACACTAAAAATACTTTATTTGATAAAACATTAATTTCTTATCTCTGTTCCTTTGTTGTTTCTATTAGGAAACAGCATATTCCTCCCACCAACGTTGTTATTAGGCAACCTATTCATAACTTTTGGGTGCTCAATGTCAAATCACATCACCATTGGTCTTTTTTTCCTATTTTGTATGGTATCTTATGGAAAAGCTGGACTGATTTTCATTTTGAGTGGTAAAAAGCAAAAATTACCTTTTTTCCCATCTTAAATAGGTAATGTCCTATTCTTTTGTAAAAATTGGAGGAAATATGTAAGAAATAAGGAACAGTGTAGGTGAAGCTGTCCAATTTTACTCATCTTCCTTAGGAAGGGGCTAGTCACAGAAGTTACATGAGAGTATATTTAACAAGGGAATATCTTTTTTCTTAACGTAACACACAAGAGCTCCAACCTCCATAAATGATCAGACAAGAATACTTGTTTGCCACTGAACTTGAACAGAGTCAAATATTCAGTAAACTAAATAAGCATAGCTGATTGCCAATGGGGAAAGACAGACTTTAATTTGCTCGTGGTAACTTCCCTTTGTAAGTCAATGCTAATGCTTAGGTATTGCCATAGTAAATAAGCAAATAGTCTGACTACTTTACTGTTCTATTTCTAATATAAAACTTCTGCAAGTAGCTAAGGGCATAGGGGTGAGCAAGGAGTTGTGGAGTATTGTGTCACCTACCAAACATAAAAGTTACCTGCTTCCAATAGCACCGGGCAATTACTGCTTGGGCAAATAACCCCTGCATATCATAGTTCAAGAAAAGGTATTTTGAGAACAGAAAACTTTGAGTTGCACTGGTGTTGAAAATGATGAAAAGTGGTTTGTAAGTTGATGAAAAATTGTTTGTAACTTGATACATTTTTTCCTAGAAACTCTGTCAACATGGCTATGGTATCAGAATTTCTGAAACAGGCATGGTTCATGGAAAATCAGGAGCAGGAATGTATTGTAAGTATTATCAACTTTTGAGAGCATCATACTTATTTTCAAGTACTTTTAGAAGTGATCTAAAGGCATAGGCCACCAAAAGTCTTTCATATACTCAAAGGGAGGAAAAACAATGGCAAAACTCCAGTGAATTACAACTGGAATCCAATTGTATTGCAGCATATAATCTAATGTAATCTAATAATCCATAAATCTGCTATCAGATGAAAAATTACTCTTATTTGCACATATTAGTCTAGTTATCAATTCCTAGGCAGAACTAGTTACTGTAATGAAATTGTAATTCCCAGTGGCCGATCACTGATTCACTCAAGTCATCCTCTTTAAAGTGATAATCTGATGCACAGGTGTGTGAATGTGTAAGAACATGTTCACATGATGCACATGAGAGAAACAGGAACTCTTAGGCTGAGGTACAAGAAGCCATGAGTTGGAGCCCAAGAATGTAAAGGAGGAACTGAGGTCACTAGTATATGTCATAGTTTTCATATTATATGACATGCTTATGGTGGAAAGAGTCATGGTATGTAATAAAACATCTCAGATACTAACTGATACTAATTAGAAGTGAGGTTTACAGTGGTAAGAAGTCAAGAGTTATTGCACTAGGATGACATGAGGAGTCTTTGTGATAATGAAGTTGATTAAGATACTGAAATGACTGTCAGCAAGGGTAAAGCAGTACATGGTGAAGTCCGAGGAGATCCTGAAAAAACTTCCATCTTGAAAAAAATTGAACATGGGAGGAAAATTTAGCAAATAAAGTTTTCTGCTCTAGACCTTTGTGGATTTTGTAATTTTGACTCCACAACATCTTGTGCACAAACCTTTGGCTCCACCATCCTATCCCCCTTGCACTCCCAGGGTCCTGAGTCATTCTGGTTGTGGTGGTTACAGACAATTTTTATTGCTAGTGGATAAGTTTGTCATGGAAACCAGTATACAAAGACTAGTGTGGAGTGCCTTGGAAACAAGCATTGAACCAATCCTTTTCCTCTGTTGGCTAATCACACGAGTCAAAGTGATTTTTTCAAAATTAAGTAAGTACTGCTTTAATTATGCAATCCCTCTGTTCTCTTACAACTCTTAGTGATATAATTATGTAGGGAGTTGAATGTTTAATTGTCAGTTATTAGGAGTGTACAATATTCAATACAGAATGCTGTATGTAAAACATGTATCCGTAAGACCTTGCCATTTCTGTTATGCTATTAAACTGTAGTGGCAGAAGGATTTAAAATTTAAAATAGACAGTTGTTGAAACAGGAGTAAAAGTATAGGTAATTCTGAAAAAGTTTAGTTAAACTACTGGCTTTTTTTAGTAAAAAGTCTCACCATCCATCATACCAATGGGAATTTTATATAAATATTTCATCCAAGAATCTTGGGACATTTTATAGCTTCTGTAAAAGAAGTAGACATTGGTTAGGTAGTGCTGTTAGGCTATAGACCCTACAAGTAACTTAATTTGTCATGTTGCTGACTTAGGGCAAGCCATGCAATCCGTCATATAGTGTGATTCATCATCCCTAGTTATTTCCAGAGCCCTTTAGACATTGACTGGGTAGTGCCCTTCTAGGAGTGGATTCACAGAAGGCAGCCAGTAGATAATGCCTATGAAGAAAGTGTGGCTTTCATCTCGAGTTTCAAAGAAGTTGCATAACAGTTCTCCACTTCCTGGTAGGACTAGACTTGAACTCTTCTCCAAGATCTTGCATACAAGGAGTGCTTGTAGCCTTAGATATGAGTCAGCTGAGAAGCCACTTAAGGTGACGCACATTCGGTTTACATAAGATGAGCAAAGAAAGTAGTAGCAAAGAGATTAGTAGCACTTTACTGGCAGTGCCTGTAGGATTTCATTGTAGTTTTAGAGCCTTTAAAATTTGGATATAGCTGCCTAGCATGACAGTTAAGAAGTATATTCCTGTGGAAACCAACTTACTCTGAGAAACAGGTGTTCAGGTACCTAAAACAATAGATTAAGTAATTTCTGTTTAATGTAAGAGGTGTGAAAGGAATAGATCCAATGCATATCCATTACTGAGTCTGATTAGTTCTCTGCAATTCTCAGACTGTGTATGTTCCTTGATAGTCCTGCAATAGGCAATCCCAAATATGTGTTTTATTTAGGCATCTAAAACTCCTTATTTGCAAAAATATTCTTTGGAATGAGCAATTTTTATTTTTTTCCTCTGCAGAAAAGTTCAAAAGGTGGCCCTGGGGTGCAGTCATACCCTAACTTCGATCCATCAGCTGATGTTGTTGCTTTGGACAAAGCTATTACTGTAAAGGGTAAGAGAAGTAAATATTTAACCTGCTACATTAGGACTCTTCCTTAGGAAATTTTGGGAATAGTTTTGAATAAAATATCAGAGTGAGAGGTAATGGCAAGCAGGACAGTTGCCTCTGCTTTTAAAAGCTTGACAATACATTAAATTATGCCATTTGGTAAAGAATCTCAATGCTTTGGTAAATCCTGATGTTGTATTACAATTTCAGACCTTAATACTACATTCAAGTTCTTGAACATGTTGAAGGAAGGGTTGTAAAAATTATTTTCTGGAGAACAAAAAATATTATAACGTACCATTGATTTGATTTCCATAAGATCCCTGCAAGGGGCAGTGAATATGCTGAAAATGTAGTGGGTGCTTCTATCGCGCTTCTCTCTTTTAATGAAATTCACATTTGGCACTTTGCCTGTACTTTGAAACCTTTTTCAGTTGACTTACTGAGATTAAATTAGTATGCCATCTAAGTCTAGTTTTGGTGGGTTTTTTTCAGTTATTCTGTAGTGTAAGTTCTGCACTCAGAACACTTTAAGACTTTCTATATGAAATTGTAGAAACAGGTTTCTGTGTTCTATGGGAATATATTTATTTGGTTTCTTCACTACATCACTAATTGTTTTTCCTTTGGTTAAATTTAAATATGTTGAGAAATCAAAATATGACATAAAGCACATAATAGAAAAGTAACAATTATTATTTGGCTGAATGACGCACTAGAGACCACTACAATATTTCCAATATTTTAGACATTTTGTTATCTGGTAACTTGTAGGTGTGGATGAAGCCACCATCATTGACATCTTGACTAAAAGAACAAATGCTCAGCGTCAGCAGATCAAAGTTGCCTATCAGCAAGCTAAAGGAAAGGTAAAGTATGTTCAAGCCAAGCTTAATTTTACACCCAGAATATCAATGTTGCTCCTGGCTCAGGTGATACACATAGCTTTAGTTTCATAGAACAAAAAGTTACAGTCTTCTGCCTTCTGTAGTTCGTGAAAACCATGACAGAATGATAATTCTCTGCAACTATATTGCCACTGCTGAGCCTTTGAATACAGTGACCACTATTTTGAAAGAAAAAGAAAAGTTTTTAAAAGTTGTGACTTTCTGGTTTTTTGAGTGCCCTAGAGATCCTTTAAATCACTAAATCACTGGTAATGCAGTGATTTCATTACCTTCTGGGAGACAGTCTGCTGAGAGAAAGGGACAGATGGAGAAGGGGACTTGGAGGTATCTCTCCAAATATTTAAGTCAAGATAGAATACTAAATAGAATAGGAAAGTTGTAGGACCATAATGCTGTTCCACAAGTATACCAACACTGTTATAGGGGTGGGTATACAGGGGATAGCGTTCTTCTACCTCTGAGTGGTAAAACTGGTAGTCTCTGGAACAGAGAAGCTTAGAAATTACAGCATGTTCCTGGAAAAGGTTTTAATTGCTCTTACTTTTCTCTATAACAAATTTTCTTCAGTTGAATCTGTAACTCTAAATTGAAATGACAGTTGCACAGCTGGTATACCAGAGTTACTGAGCATTTGTTCCTTGGAAAGTGATTCCTTTGAGTGTAACTTTTAAAGGCCAACTTAGAAAATAAGTCTAATATCTCATTTTAGCATATTTCTATTCATTTCTCTTCAGGAAACCTTGCATGTGCTTTTCACAGCCCTCCCCCTTCAGAGGAAGCTCCAACCTTGCAATTATATTTTTTAAATACCTACATTAAAATACAACTTCAAAGATGCAGAGAGACTAATGCTGTTAGATTATTAGGTACCCTGGATCCTGACACACCATGAGAAGCAGAACAGACCTAGCTGTGAGCATAATGCCTGCTTCTGAAATAATCTTGTTGGCTTAGGTATCCTGTCAAAGCAGGTTGACCTTCTCATTCTTGCAACCAGAACCTGGACACATAGTTGGTGGAGAACAGGGCTATAACTTTTCATATAGCAAGATAGAGTACTGAGTATTTCCAGATAGGAAGCAGAATGAATTAGTTTTGTTTTTTTTTTTTTTTTTAATAACTTAAATTTAAGTCAAATTAGAATATAGCCAGAATCTTAACTTCAGGGCTTGCAGTTTTGTGTAGGGTGATATTACACTGTGTCCATAGAGTTTCCACTGCAAATTCTGCATCCTTTATGCAATAAATGGATGAATTAAAATGTTATCCAGATGAGCAACTCAGTCATAATCATAACAGCAATATAGTATTATCTTCTCTTAAAAACAAGCAGCCTATTTTGAGTCTTCTTCTGATACTGTAAATGGGTGGATATGGCTGAACTGCAATGTGTGAAAGTACTCCTGAATACTTACTGAAAAGCCTTGGTACTTTAATTAACATAAAGGTAACAAATAAAAACTTTAAGTAATGCTTCATAATTCTTTCTAGTAGATAAAGGAATGATGTAGACTAAGATTCATCAGAGATCAGACTAATTTTTGGACTGTAGCTGAACAGCAGCTTTTTACCATTCCCTATCTTAGTGTGTTTCTTACTCTTCCTGTTACAGAGTCTGGAAGAAGCCTTGAAAAAAGTTCTGAAAAGCCACCTGGAAGATGTTGTTGTGGCTTTGCTCAAAACTCCAGCTCAGTTTGATGCTGAAGAATTAAGAGCTTCTATGAAGGTAAGACAAAAGCTTCTGCGAAAAGCTTTCCTCAAAAACATAAATAATTATCTGGGCCTGTAAATGACACTGGACTTGGATTTCAAAGCTTGAGTATTGTCTTCATTTTAACCCCATTTTATAAAATAAATCTATACTGGTAACCCAGGTAAATCTCAGAACAAGACCCATCAATCTCTGCTGATTTTCAGGGTTGAAGGAGATTCTTTTGTGAGAATGAGCTCTTTCTGCCATCTGAAAACTGATTGCTGATGTGGTGGTAGAAAGGCATAGTGTTTACATACACACTTACACAAGAGAAAACAAAAAGGGAAGGGGGTATTTTTCTTCATAAATCTTACATTCCTATCTTTTATGTGCACTGCTTGGTCCCATTAGCACTTCTTTTGGGTACCAGTGATATTAAATGTGATAAAAATTTAATTCCCAAAGAGCTGGAATAACAATATTGTATGGAAGTATAAAGTTTTTCATTTTTCTTTCTTGTTCCATGTGGGGCTTTCAAAGCCAAGTCCATGAATTTCATTTTATTTCTGTTCTTCTAAATTTTAAGTTGACTGTATCAAATAACATCTCTAAAAATTCAACCACTTTTATCAGGGACTTGGAACTGATGAAGATACCTTAATCGAGATTCTGGCCTCAAGAAACAACAGAGAGATCAGAGAAGCCAGCAGATACTACAAAGAAGGTAATTCAGAGCAAGAAAGAAGTATTAATGGTATAACTCTGTAGCAGACACATTACAGTCACAGCCCCACTTCTCAATATGAGAAGCTGAGAGGACATTGTAGGAGGCAAGTGAAGCTTCACATAAAATTGAAGGAGCTGCAGGACAGAGAGATTGTACTGACTTTTTCTGACCTACAGATCCCAAAGGCACATCATCACTGCTTGAACTGTGGATATCTCATGAAATGGGCCACACATTTAGGTGCTTTCTAGGATGCAAACGAAACCCAGCTGCCTTTCTTCTCTTGCAACTAAGCCTTGGCTGACTTCTTAAGAACTCACTAGGCTTGAAAAAAAAGCATACTGAGTTACCAACACAGATAACATTAGCAGTAGGAGCAACTACTGAACTAAGGTGGGGAAGTGTTTGAAGAAAGAACTGAAACATAATGTGACATCTCTCATATATGTAGAGTTTACTGCAGTCAATCAATGTTGTCTACTTAAATCATGTTTACTGAGATTATGGGATAACTTTTCCAAGACACTTCCATTAAAATAGTCTCAGTTAGAAGCCCAAATTAACAGTTTGATTTTTTCAGAAAAGTTTTGTGACTGAGTTCAGTGCTGTTAAGAACAACCAGAAATGAGTATGAAAGACAAATAGCTCAGAAAAAGTGTCAAGCTTTTTTTGTACTTCACAAGCAAAAGCTCAAGACAATGCCACCTGCAAGACCTTAGAGAAAGACTTTTCCAGCAGATTTTGAGTTTAGGCTCCAATTTCACAGCATATCTCAGGGATTAGAGGACATGTTACAAATATACCCCTTCTCTCAAAGCTAAATGAGAGAAAGTAAGAAAACTGCATTTCTAGTGGACATATTTAAGTGAGCTATTAAGAAAAGGGTGAAAAAATAATACAATCATAGAATGGTTTGGGTTGGAAGGGACCTTTAAAGATCATCTAGTCAAGCTGGCTGATAATTTTAAAACAAACTACAAATCCTTTTTATTTCAGTGCTGAAGAGAGATCTGACACAAGACATTATCTCTGACACATCTGGAGACTTTCAGAAGGCTTTAGTTACTCTAGCCAAGGTATGCTGTGCTTAAGCATTTTGGGTAATATTATCCATAATAAAAATTAATGTTGTCAAGAGTATTTTAGAGAAAGACATGCAATTAAATAAAGATTTAGGTAATGTTTATTTCCCTGCATTAATTTTACTTACATATATTAGACCATATGAAATTGTTCTAAACAGCTATAATGAGATTTTATCTCAAATGCATTTTAAAAAATGGTGATGTTTATTATTTTTTATCAGTTATACTTTTAAAACTTTTTGTAGTAACTGTCTGTAAGCACTTGAAAAAGCAACAGCCATAAGGTCATATCAATTGACTAGAAGTAGAAAAAAAAGAAATGCTTACAGTGAGAGAAATAAACCTTTTGCCTTGCTGTTATATGTCTAGTAGTTAGATAACAGGACAGGGGCAGGGAGCTAACAAATGAACAAAGCGTTTTGTGAATTTATGTTCAAAAGCAGGTAAGTTTAAACACTGGAGCTGCCCAATGGAAAAACCCTTCTAAAATTCATAAATATTTGATTGTGTGATTGTTGAGTACAAGTATATGAAGCTCGTACACGCATGCAGGATTATTTTTTGATACATCCACATGCATGGTTTTTGGTTTCCAGTCAGCTTGAAAGGAGTCTATTGAATGGTCATCAGGGAGACAATCACAGCTTCTAAACCTGTTACTTCACGTTAAGAAACAATAATGTAGGACTTCAGAATTAAGTTACTGATATCCTTAGAAGTGTGAGCTCTGATTGGTTACAAATACAACAGCTTTATTCACAGAATGATTGACATAACTGTATCTACTTGGAATTACGTATTAAGTTATGTATGAGAATGGTAGGGCAGAACTCTAAAATGCTGAGTTTTGGTGAACTGAATGATTGTGAGTGCCAGTGAAATTTTATTTTTTCATCTATGTAGGCTGACCGATGCGAAGATTCTTATGTGAATGATGAGCTTGCTGACAACGATGCCAGGGTAAGATCATACTCGGCACTCTGCAGAGCTTCTTCCTCTGACTTACGTGACAGTACAAACTCTGGCTGTGAAAGTTCTATCTGAATGTTGAGCGTTGCAGATCTTAGAGATTTGTGTGTTATATAGCAGTCTTTTCTGAGGGAATACTGTTTTACGTTGTTCACATAAGCTTTGCTATCTGAAAGAAATTAAATCTTCACCCTTATATCTAGCTTCAGAAGCATTTCTGCAAGAACTCCTCTAGTTCATGTAAAGAGTGCAGAGCATTTGAAGTAGAGGTCAAGAATTGGAGAAATTAGACACAATCTTCCTTCTTTTATAATACAGTTCTTGAATTGAGGGACGAGGATGTAGTCACATGCGTGCAGAATCAGCTACCAGACCTTGACTGGTGTGAACTCTGCAGTATGTTAGCTATAGCTATTGCTTTACAATGATGAACCTTTCAAGATTATTGCATAAACCTCACAGTCATTTTCTGAATAATCCTAAAATAAACAATTGATCTTTCCCTTATTTCTTCCACCATCAGTATGACTACTTTTGTTAAAATCTTAGTCAACCTTAGCAGTCTTTCCTAAGTTTTCACCTATAGAACCTTACATCACTGTTACAATTTAAATGTAGAATGGCTTTAAATTGAGTTTTTAAAAATCCAACCAAGAAAAGGCCATTGAGCAATACTGCTTTTATTGCTACTACGTAAGGAGTTCAGTTTTGTCATCACCCTTCAGTATGAAAGGTATGTAAATTAATACTCTGTCTAAGATCAAAAGTTCAGTTCTATTTCTCTTGGGGCAGAGAGAGTGTTATTAAATCTTCTTTGCTGCTGTGTAGAGGTGTTTAATTATTACTTCTAGAGAGGTTTGAGGAGGTGAGGAAAACTAAGGAGACTGCTCTGGTTCTTACTTTTCATTAAAGTCACTCCTGGAAAGACAAGGAGTACTTGGTGCGTAGGCTTCTCCTTCACATTTGTCCAGTTAATATCACAGATAATTTTGTTTGTCTGAAGAAAGCCTAGCAGTCCTAAGCTCCCATGCAGACTGTAAACATGTCATGAAATATGAAAAAAATCTTCATTTAAGGATGTAATATACCCAGGAGAACTAGATGGTGATCAGAAAATGTCTGAAAATATGTTTTCTAGCTGTATAGTGTTCTTGAGGTACTATTATGACATAAGTGAAGTATGAAGTACTACTTGGTAAACCTAGAGTTAGTTTGGGGTTGTGTAGAGTTTTGTTACGGATCGTGTCAAGAGCTAGAGTTCATTACTGACAAGCAGTAGCCTACCTTTGGCTGGTCGCCTCAGAAGTATAGTATTTCTGTTTGTGTTTTACTATACTGATGTTAACTTTACTACTGTCTTTTCTTTGTAATAGGCCTTGTATGAAGCAGGAGAGAAAAGAAAGGGAACAGATATTAATGTGTTTGTTACTATTCTTACTACAAGAAGCTACTCGCATCTCCGAAAGGGTACGTGGGAGGAAACTTTGTGCTTCACTGAGATGATATTTTGAACATGGCCTGCTCATGAACTCAGAGAAGATATAGATTATCAAGGCATGACTCGGACTGCTACTGAGGTCTTTGTAATTGGACATATGCTTGCTGACTAAAAGTGCAGCTGGCAGCTTGACTGTTCTTTCCATACTAGTGATGACTAATATCATTGAGGTTGTTAACAAAACTATTACCATGAAGTCTCACAGGCTTAGTGATCACAAGGCCAAGGGATCAGTGTGGCAGGGGTTCTGAATGCTCCCTAACATGGTCTTGCTCCTCAGCCTGTTTGCCGTGGGTAGAGGATATCACCTAACGTCACAGGCTCCAGTGAAATCATTGGACCATCTCTATCCCTACCAAGGGGAACATTAACCCTACCAGCCTAACAATGTCCCATTCCTTATGCTGACTCCACCAGTGAATGCAGTAACACTTCCCTTTACACTGTGCTGGCTGAAGAAAATGAGAAAGATGGCCTACAATTAGTCATCTGTGTGCACTGCTGCAGCAGTGAGGGCAGAATAAGCCAGAGGCAATGCAGGGAGAACACTGTATTTTCATCACTGTTCACTGAGTTTTCTTCCCTTATTTAGTCTTTCAGAAGTACACCAAATACAGCAAGCATGACATGAACAAGGTACTGGATTTGGAGCTGAAAGGTGATATTGAGAACTGCCTGACTGCCCTTGGTAAGTGGTTCTGCACATTGTAACCTACTATATATACTGACTATATGTATAGGTATATATTTACTTCTGCCATACTTGCTCTGACAGGAAACCATTCTGGGCTTACCTTGCTTCACTGGGAAACATGGAAAATACTTTGGAAAATCTAGTCTGAACTTAGTGATTTAAATGAGTTATTTAAAGTCAGTTAAAGTTGATGAATGAGTAGAAATACTTCTCCTGCCATGTAGAAAGGTCTGTTAAGGAGAACAGATGTGTCATCAACGTAGGAAGACCTTTACAGGAAGTCAATATGCCAAAAAGAAGGGTCAGAACAGGCACAATTTGTATCAAAAATCCCATAGTTTTAAACATATCTTCAAAAAACCAAAACCAAACCCACTCTTCTCTAAATTTTTTTTAAAAAGATATTTGTAATATATGATTATTAAAAATATAACAAAATTCCTTCTGTGGTTTTGTTCAGGAAAATGTTATAAGTTTTGTGACAAAGGTTTATATTAAGACCCTTAAGATTACTGTTCCTCATGAAAAATAAGGTGAGGCCGTGACTCACTTAAATCACTGTTATTAGTGGACCATGGATGGAATCAGGAGCCAAACACTTATCTTCTCAGCTCTTGTATCACAGTCAAGTATACTTTGGATAAAAGAATGGGTTCCATTAGATCCCTCTTCGTATCAGAAGTGGAGGGCAAGTACTTAGTATAATTTGGTTTGCAAAACATCAGATCATAACCTCTAGCTCTGCTGTAGAAGACACAAATGCTTTCACATTTTTCTTCTTGGGAACTACAGTATCTTTCTTAATTTTGTGGCAGTAAACTAGGGAACATAGTCTTGTCTTTACAGTAACTATTCTCTCCTGACTGAATTGCTTTCTGAATAGACAGAGGAAAGGAACTGCTACTTCTCCCATATTTTGAAGACAGGTAACAAAGAAGTAGATAAATAGGATATGCTGGTAGGAATACTGAGATTGCTTTTAAAGTGTTTTCTTTCCACACTTTTGCCATTTGTTACTTGTTACATATATAACAGATGTGACTTTATCTCATTGTTTCATTACAGTGAAGTGTGCCACAAGCAAGCCAGCTTTCTTTGCTGAAAAACTCCACTTGGCAATGAAGGTAATCTAAAGAAAAAACTTCTCTTTGTAAACATGGGGTGCTTTGTAAGCTGAAAAATAACGAGCTAGCTAGAGCTCTCTAAGCCTTTTCTGTGATAAAAAAGGACTGCAGAAGGAAGTTCAGTGTATTTCTCTGTCTCCTTCTGTTCTTTCCTTTGAAAGCTCTAAGTCTTTCCACAGGAGGAGATGTCTGTTTGCTGCAGAGTGTTCAGGAAGGCGTTTGTCCATCCATACATATATCTTTTACTCTAGACAGTGACAGAAAGCTAACTGGAACTTTTCTTATTTATGAAACCACAAAAATATTAGTGAAAAGTAAATAGGAAAGCAATCACGGATCTGGACAAGAGCTTTGTTGAAGCCTAATCTTTGACAAGGCATCCATGGTCCTTCTGGAACCTGAGTTGATTAGGACAGCTGGAGATCCTGAGACAGTCTAGTATGCAGGTGTTTTCATAGCTCCTGTGACTTGGTTAGGAGCAGTGTGTGAAAATTTGAGTGAAACATTATGAAAATACGGTTCATTGCACTATTCAAAAATAATAACAAAAGGCAGTGAAGTCTAAGTTGTCTCTGATGTCTAGCAAGCATAGTGAAGGACATACCTCTTTTTAGGAAACAGCTAAAAGAAATGTGTAAAAAAAATACAGGGGTGGAGATAGCCTGTCAGAAATGAATTGTGCTTACAGGTAACAGAAGGGGGATATGAGAGGTCCCCCTCATGAGAGATGTTAAAGGAATAGGACATGAGCTCTATTTACCCACAAAGTCTGATGGATTAACACACAGAACTTAGATTTAAGGTGTTTCAATGACATAAGTAGCCTCCTTTTTTCTTTTTTCTTCTTTTTTCTGACAGGGTGCAGGGACACGGCACAAAGATCTCATCAGAATCATGGTTTCACGCCATGAAGTGGATATGAATCAGATCAAAGGTTATTACAAAAAGTTGTATGGCATCTCTCTCCGCCAAGCCATTATGGTAGGTTTTCTCTCAGGTGACGTACGAAACGCAAAAAACCCGAATGATTTGGGAAGTCCAGTAAGGGTTTGTTAACTCTTCTGCTCCTCAGTCACTAGTTCATCCTGAGTAGCTCATCGTAGCTGAGTAACTCGTGTTCCAAATGATACGCATGCTGGTAGAACTAATTCCTTTTCTGGGGCAGTTTTTATCATGAAAAGTATAGCAGTTTGTTAGTAGTGGCACGTATCTCAGGATACCATTTTACAGTAGAAACCAAGAGCTGGATGGAGACTACAGTATCCCCAAATTCCCGTACCTGGGCAGATATAAGGTACATTGGCAGGAGAACAGAGATGATTTGACTGACAGCTGTATGGGAAATATTTGATGCAACTGGCTATTGTTTTTTAACATTTGAGGTACTCCTGCAAATACCTTGTTAACATTTATTTGGCCTGCTTTTCAGGTGAATTAAGGAAATGAGTGAAACGGACAAAAGTGTCTTCTTAAAGGAGACAGGTCATCCAATGTGTTTCCAGAAAATTTAAACCAATGAGGGACTTGAAGAAAGCTAAACTTGCAAAGCAGCTTTGTGGAGGCTAGTAGACAACACTAAAAAAAAAAAAGTCTTGATTGGAGTACATACACTCCCTACATATATCAAAATGCCTTTATGATTTTTATTGGTGTCTGCTACTTTTTCAGTTAGGTGCCAAAGATCACTTTTATTCTTCCCTCATGAAAATGTGTGATCTGTAATTTATTATGTAATTACATCACCTGATCGTGTTCCAAAGTGATGATTGCATCATCACTTGAGGTGTAGCTTGGCTATGCTAAACAATCCATATGTCTCTGCAAAGTAGATTCAAATTTGAGAAACCATAGCATGTAGTAATTACACTGCATACATAATGCATATTATCCATTTTTTCCAAGCTGAATATCTGATTCTATGGTGAATCAAATATCACTGTACTATTAGCCTGTGTTTGAGATAATCCGAGATACAATATGTATAGTGTTTTGATGTTAATGAACATTGGACATCACTGGTCAAGGAAGGCATTTTCACTTTATTTAGAGAAGAAAAGCTTAAGCTCATGAGCAGATAGAAATCTTCTGTGCATCTCTTCTTTATTTATGCTGTAATACCTCCCAGGATTTTTACTGGCCTTGTCTACCTTTGCTCCACTCTGGAAATGCCTGTGTTTATTTCTAGGTCGAACAAATAACTTCAGTGAGGGTACTCAGTTCAAGCTCAGTCTGTGGCTAACACATATGTGTTATCAAGTGATTAGTTTATTTAGGTGAAGGACTGATGTTTGGTACATGTATATTGAATACTTACTGAAAGTTATTTCTCTTGAAACCATTATCCTAACAATTGTGGTTTTCTGTACTTAAATTAACAGGATGAACTCAAAGGAGATTATGAAAACATCCTGGTGGCTTTATGTGGAAATGATAACTAAGTTTCATGTTCCTGCAATGCACTGAAACCCTGTTGCTGAAGATCTTTATATTTGCCTCAGCTGTCTATATAAAATACATGCTTTATACAGTGAGGTTTCTCTGGAATGGTACTTAGTCCATATGTGTTATGTCGAAATCCTGTAACATGGAATGTATTTTTTAAATATCTTTATTATGAATGGCATTAATATCTCTTGTTGCCATTGTTTATCCAAAGTCAAAGAATGTACCCAAGTTTCTATTTGCTTTATTAACCATGAAAAAGGTAAAGTTTTCCTCTACGCTAAGCAAATAAACTTTTAGGAATAAAATTAACCAGTGTGGAACTTTGTATGTCCTGTGTTGCTTTTCTGTGTTGAATTTCAAGTTGTCTGCATACAGTGCACGACAGAAAAATCAGTAAAAACTTAAATAATCAAAAATAATGTAGCAATATCAGACAGTATAGCTGAGTCTATAGATTTCCATTTCAATTCAGCTAGGGTTTATGTAAGACAAATGTAAGAAAAATAACTAAAGATAACTTGTTAAAAAAAATTGACAATATAAAAAAGCTAACAATATCTCTGTCTTGCTCTTTTTTGTTCGAATTCCAGAGTAAATACACCTGTTACATTTTGTACACAGGGAAAAAAAAAAAAACAAAAAAAAAAAACAGAAAAAAGAAAGAATTGAAAAAGGTCTTCATAGCCCATGTAGGACTTCTATCTTTTTCCTGATGAGTTGCGTAAATTTTTTATATTATCTCTAAAGTGAAAAAAATACTATCAGTACCCCTATTTTGGACGGAGTTTGTGTTTGCCATTGCTGTCCTGATTGTGCCAGGTCCTGTACAAATGAGTTAATTATAGCCCTCAGGTGCACTGGTGGAATTAAACATTACTTGTACGTTCTGTGTTACATGCAAACACTGCTGGTCTTTGTTACGATGGCCTCCAATTACTCATTTGAACAATAGTGTGCTAAACTATTGGGAAATCAAAGGTCATCTTGGCTAATTTGTGTTAAACATTGCAGGCCCTCTTTGCTTCATATTGGGATGGCCTAGGATAACAGACTTAGGTGTCTGGAAAAGAAGAAGTCTTATTCCAGAAGAAACATCAGCATTGCTAAAGGTGGAGATAAAATTCCTGTGTGCCTTCCACAGGGCCAAGTTTTGATCCACCCTAATTATTTTCCAAGATCTATAGTTCCCACTCTACCATAGTTTACTTTGTTGGTAATCCTTATTGTCCTCATAGGGGAAGTGCAAGAGAGAGAGTCTGACCAAAGAAGTTTATGGGACATATACATGATAGTCATCAATTAAAACAGAAAAACAAACACACACACAAGCAGACATATGCACAGACATCCTGTGCTGAGGGATCTGTTTGATCAAATGACAAGCTACAGAGAAAACAGAACTAAACCATCTTACATGTTTTGAGTGTGGTACTAGCAAAAGATGCATTTTCTTCAGAGGCAGATGTCAGGAGAATGCAATTCCCCAATACTTCAGTCCATACAATGATGAGTTAGAAAGGTTGTTTGTGACAGTAAAAGTTGATTGGAAGGAAAGTCTAACTTCACTGAACATGAAATGAAGATGGTATCTTGATTCTTTATCAGACCCCCCTAGCTTCCTTTCTCACTAAAGAAAATGCATAGAAAGGAATGATTAGTTGCATTATGGTTTCCTTTTGAACTTGTGGTGATAATCATATATGTTTTGATTATATGCATATGCATATATATATATATATATATGCATATAAAGCATATATACTTTACTAACCTTTTTGGCATAGGCAACAACCTATTAAAAGTAAAAAAATTAAATTAATGTATTTTGAGATACTACCTGTGTTGATGGCCGGACTCTTCAAGAAATAAAAAAGCCAGCATAAACCTGCGGTCAATAGGTTAACTAATAAAATTGTAACCAATAGATTATTAGGCCTAATGGTGAAACTCTTGTTTCAACACTTCAGTCATTGTGAAATTTTGAAGTGCTGTAGTTATGCAAAGGGAAAGAATTTGATTTCATCAGCATACGAAAGAATTTTTTTTCAAGAGGTATGTTCACCAGAGAAGCCAAAAATCCATCAAAAAAAGTTATAGCAGGTTTTTAAAAATTACTTCCATTTAAATCCAAAGGAATAATTGAAAATTTAAACTTATTTGATGTGGTCTCTTTCTGTTTGGCTGAGTTCAAGAGGTTCTCAGCAGCAGCATGTTCTTTGTGAGAGCCCAGCCTAAGTATTCAGAATGTGAACAAGTGAGCACCTAGAATTTTCATTTAGAGTAAAGGAGATGATATAAAGTTAAATGTGTTATTAATAGAAAAATAGTTACTCTCCTAATTTTAAGATATTTCAGTATTGTTTTATGTGTATCTTTGCTAGAGGTAAAAGTAGCTGCATTTTGATTATATTCTGTTTGTGTCCATTTCTACAAATGCAAATGCTGTTTGTTTTGAAGAGGAAGGATTGGCGGAGGTCTGTGGATGGTGTATCAATGAGGAGTCACAGGTTTACTACCACTGCAAGCCAGCTAAATCCTCCAAGGCATTCACTTCTGTCTGGGAGGTGCACATTTCTGTACAGTAAGGGTACTACTTCCACACACGTTTGAAAAATATAGAAGCTTTTTTTAAAAAAAAAAAGTTCTGCTCATATGGCCATTTCAGAAATGTCTTCAACATTATGATGTGTTTATACAACTCCTGATTTCCATGGGAAATTTGCAGCCAGCTATTACAGCCCAGAAGATTTTTCAAGTACTGCGAAAAATAGGGCTTAGGTTAATATTTGTGGAACAGACTGATTGCATCATCCATGTCACTGCCAGAAGGCTTCCTGATGGTCTGAGTCGAAGGGGAGGATATTTCTAAACTAAAAAAAAGATATGGTTTTCAGTTATAGCAACACTTAAGTGGCAAGGTGGTTTCCTGGCTTTAAGAAAAGGCAGTCCTTGTCCTAAAGAGCTATGCTGCACAATTGAGGGGGGAGAGAGCGAGAGAGAACTAAATGAACAAGCACAAATAAGGCAACGTTTTTGATCCAAATTAATAAGAACATCAACAGAGCACTATAAGTGAAGCTCTAAGTATAAGCCACCGTAGTCAGAATACTGTTAAGAGAAGCTGGGTTACCACAGAAGACAAAGGTCATTTGGATCTTGTTTGCTCTTATCTTTCTGCCTATCAAAGGACAAAATGTCATATAAAATCACTACAAATGAGTCTGAAATGTAAATCCTTAAGGACTCCATTCAATAGCATGCTTTTCTCTGTGCTGAGCTTCAAGCATGGGGTAAGTCCACAGATTTCTACGAAGGAGGGATGTTTGCACATTTTCTGCAGGTGTTTTCCTAATAAATATTAGAAATTAAGCACAAGTACAAGGAAAAATAAGATAGGGGGAAATGAAAAAGTACTTTCAAGTCTTTCTAAACTTATCTCAAAACCAGTCAAAAAGTCCACCACACCAAAGTTAGACTGTAAACTCTCTCAGGCTGTCTGGAGGAAGGCTTGCTCAGGCACAGTCAGTGTGCTGGAATTTTCATCACGATTTTAGTGAAACACAATGCATGAATTTTATAATCCCTTTTCTGACATGGGGAAAGTAATTCATGACAGCCTACAAAAATATAGAAGTTTTTAATCAAGTATGAATAGAGGATAGAAGGAAAGTAGCCTGTTATGTTTTGAAGAGAGTCAGATGTGGGTTTTTTGGAAAGAATTATATTAGACTTGCAGTAAGGTGGGGCTTTTTGCATTCAGCTAAGACTTCTGAGGAATGGTAGCCCACTCGCTTAATGGGGAATGGCTGTCCAGCCATTTAAAGCTTATGAAGGGGAGGTGAGGGATGAAATCAAGAGGAAAGGAAATGTCAGTAAAAATGTTACAGAAAAGACCATAGTGACATTCATGAGAAGGCTTCCTTGCTTTGATGTAAGTTGGTGGGAGGGGTGGGGACCAAGGATTCACAAAAAAAGCAACAAGAGGATCGAAATGCAAATTCTTTTCATCATTCTACACTTGTAGCCTATAAGCAGGAAAGTACTGTGAGGACATAGCTTCAAAGCAACCCTGTAAATGAAAGAACCAGTCTTCATCTTCAGTGATGCAAGGCAGCAAAAGCTTTCTTAAGGGACAGTGATTTTTTAATTGGTTAGAAAGTATTGGAAAACGACTCCTTCAAATAGCACTAATTCTTTAACTGTTTGATAAAATGCACTGGAAATGCTAAATTTGTCACATTTAGCTTGTTATTACTTATCAGCCATCTCCTGCACTAGTTGGACAGATTCTCCCGTTCCTCTTTCACTGTGCATGCTCTTTTGGCCTTTTCGTTTTTGTCCTGACAAAACAAATTATAAATTTGCAGGAGGCTAGAAAAAGGCACCCGGACTTTCGAATGGCGTTTCCAAAAATTTGTGCTCTGGTGCCACCTCGTGAGTAAACTGAGAATAAGGACAAGGAAATTCATTGCAGCAGAAACCCAGCTGCAAACAAGAGATCTTATCCAGGCACCGTTTTCCAGGCTGTTGGAGTGATGAGATCTAAAATAGTTCAGCTTATTATGGAAAATGAGGCTTTTTCTTTTTTTTTTCTTTTTTTTTTTCTCTCCGCTCCAATATCTTTTTTTTTTTTTTTTTTTTTTTTTTTTTTTTTTTTGAGCTCTGCTTTCAAAAAGAATGAGCAGGGGGAAAATGAAGTAGGACTAGCTGAATTACTCTTACAGGGAGATACAAAGCGAGATTTCTCAGAGCACCAAGACAGACAATTTTAGAACATGGAAAAAGAAAAACAAAACAAAACAAAACAAAACAAAACCAACACCCCCC
>NW_009623687.1:85182-86953 GCF_000690535.1 Cariama cristata
CCCAACAACAACGCTAGAGTTCCCCCAAAACATACCAATACCGTATCGGTGTTTACACCAAACCCTGCACTTGAAAGAAAGACTCACCCACCCTGCAGCCTGTCTTTTTGTTGCTTGTGTGATACACAGGAGTCTCTGAGCAAAGGTGTTTATGAGATTTATTATTCAGCAGATTTGGGCAAATAAGGATGAACTTCTAATAGATACCATAACAGAAGGTGCTATGGCAAGGTGATACAGACAAGCAGCCCTGTACATTTACCTAGCATAAAGATAAATCAATTTGATTTTGGAAATTAAGCTGGTTTTCCATCTCCATTCCAGAGGTGACCTGTGCAGAATGTTTTCAATCACTTTCTGTATTTATTATATGCTTCTTTTTGTTAAAATCCTTAGAATAAGGTACACCAAAAGGTCTTTGAAAATCTGAGCTTTAACTTTTCAGTGCCTTGTTTTGCAAGTACCTATGCAAGTATCTGTGGAAGTGCCTCTTTCATTCAACTGGAACAAATACAGAAAAAACTAAACACACTACTTGTAAAGAATTCAGATACTACAAAAGTAGTGGCAACTTATCATAGCTAGAGGAGGTGACCATCACCATATTTAGTATTGTTTTCCATGCTGTTCTTTACAAATCAATGGAGCAGGATGTTTCTGGATTTTTCTGAATAAAGAAAGGCAGAAATTAAATCTTGTATGTTCTTTGACCATACTATCCAGAGCCTTGCATTAAATTGTTCACTGTGATACTAATGTAGGTTTCCTGAATCGTTGCAGTTAATTAGTATTGTCTAATATGCATTTATATGACTCTAGCAATAATAACCTACATCTGCAATTAAATTTGCTATGTCTATTTCAAACTCCGCTTAGCCCTTCCTTCCTATCCATAATAAATGATTGTAAGTCATTATAAAAAATTGCCATTTGATTTTTTCAAAGAGTTGATAAATGTAGATTGGCAAATGAACAGAAAGTTTGGACTTCTTACTGCCCACTTTTATCTGTTTTGAAATTCAACACTTCCTTTTTCTTCCACCACCTCTTACCATATTCTAACCTATGCTAGAACTTGCCTGCCAAGTTACTGACAAATTTCTGATAAGCTATGAGAGGCTATGTCAGACTTCATGAAGTGCAATTGAATTGTAAATCTTCTACTATTTTTGCAATTTTACAGCAAAGCACTCCACTTTTTGTGGAGTCATGCATGTTTAATTATAAGGATGATTAGGAGATTTTTAATGTATTTTTCTAGGTGTTTCATATTTCAGTTAATATGAAGTTATTGACAAATAAATACTTTTGATTTCTAAATCGACAATTTTATTTCCAGGCTTGTTTATTCCAAGTAATAAGTGGATATGAATAAATACCATACATTGTTTATTATTCCTGCAAACACTATTCTGTTCTTCGGAAAAGACTGGAGGGCTTTTGTGTGGAATTTTTGTTGCATTATCTGAAATTATCAGTATGTGCCATTGTCTGAATGGTTCCAAGTTTGCCTCTATTTGATTAAGGTGAATGCTTCGTAATATCTAAAAAATATGATACTTGGTCTTACAGAAAATTGAAGATTTTGTTAATCATGGTACTTCAACCAGCTCTGGAAACAATGTTATAGCTGGGTGTTTTCTTTTTATGAAATGCAGATGTGAACATGTGGCAAATTGCTTGAACTTGCTTAATCCCATTCCACAAAATCTAAATCTTAGAATTTGGAATTTATAATTTCAAGTTCATTTTGCTTATATATATATATATA
>NW_009623688.1:0-28808 GCF_000690535.1 Cariama cristata
TTTTTTTTTTATTATTATTTTTTTATTAAAAAAATCTTTTTGAACCCTGTCCCCCTCCAGCTTTTCCACCGTTTATTTCAGTAGCTCTAGCTATCGCAGGTTCGTGTTCCGGCAAAATTGCAGAGATTGCCCCTCGTTCTTCTTCACTGAAATGCTGTAAAACCAGAGAGGGGGTTGTTTTGGGAGGAGAGGGAATTGCCGGCAGTGGAAGTAGCAGCCTGACCGGTGGTAAATCCAGGAATGCTCTGACAGCCAGATTTAGCAATATTGAAATTTGAAAACAGAGTTCCTCCTAACTAAGGATTGCCCTTGAGTTTTTAATCAGGCTTTATTAATACTCAGTAGTGAATATGGTGTAAGAGCAGGACTGCTGTAGAGCGGTAGCGGGGCGAGGGGTGCGGTGTTGGGGCGGCACCGTGGCTCCCAGCTGGGCTCTTGCCATCGGTCTGGGGTGTGCCCAGATCAGAAAGCGGGGGAATGTGGCTCTGTGTGCTGTCATCTCCAGTTGACGTCTCCTTTGCGTTTAATTAATTACTCTTTTTTGCTATGGATGGAAAAGATAAAGCGGTTACAAGAAGAGATGGCACAAATGGAAAGGGACGGATTGAAGAGAAACAAAATGAGCATGAGGCAGGCATCAGTCCCATTGAACTAACAAAGTTCTGTCCTCCGCAGCCATCTCGCAGTCAAGTTAGATTCTTATGTGTGTTCTCTTACTCTTGCCAGTGCGGGTTTTGTTTGTATGTGAAACAAAAATAAACAGATGAAGAGGAGGGGTAAAAGTGTCAGTTGGTTTGCTGGAGGGAATTTTAGGAAAAAAACCCCAAATGAATGTGAAAAATCAACAAAAGTTAAAATGCTGTGGATTAAATCCTATGGGTACTACCGATGCTTAGAGTGCTCACGGTTGCCAGCATCCCTATGAGCCCTCTAATAATGACCGGCACTCTTGTACTGTAAGCTTGCAAGATCTCCTCTAATATGATTTAAGCCTTGCCTGAAGGTTAGAGATCTTCCTCTGCAAGTCTTGGAGCCACATCTTGATTTTGGAAACTGGAAATACTAGATTTGTGGATGCAGAAGAATGGACCGATGCACAAAGAACTGGGAAACCTCTGTATGAAAATACCACCATCACCATTAAAAAAAAATAAATAAAATCCTTCAATGGAAGAGCAACATCCCTTCTTTGAAGGCTGGTGTTTCAAAGTGAACCACAGCATAGATGTGGCCATTGTGATGTGGCCGTAGCTATAGCTAAAAGATGTTCTTGCAGATAGATGTCAAAAGGGCTATGACGATGAGAGAATTCCCATTTTACAGTTAAGACAAAGAAAATTCAGAAAGGTCAAGTGGCATGTCCGAGTAAGCTAGTGTCAGAGCCTGCATCTCAATCCTGGTGAAATAGGGTATCCCAATGGATTAAGCTGCTCTCCAGTTCGTAGGCTGCACAAGGTTGATCTGGCTGGAATTGGCTTGCCTTCTGCGGGACTTCACTTTGATCAGCTTGGCTTTGATGAATCAGTGGCCAAACCTATCCACCAGATCCGAGGAGGAAGGGAGTAGGAGTGCCTGGTATTTTGCAGACTTGGGCTGATTGTGATGATTAAGACTACTTTAATGATAAAGGAAAATAATTACATTATTCCCTGTAACTTTCCAGAGACATTTCAATCCAAGGCATTGCTTTTCACCCCAGCATTGTATGAAATGAGTATTTTTATTATCATTATGATATTTCATTTTGGTGTACTAGGAAAAATACCTTCTCTAATGATCAGTATTGCAATGGTCCAACGGTGTCTTGGATTTCCTGCTCGCCTGCTCGGCTATGTGCGTGCCCAGAGATGCTCTCTGCAACACCGTGGTTCACGCTTGCTCCTTCAAATCTGGCTTGCGCTGGCAGCCATCTCGCGGGTCTGCTGGTTAATGCCTGGGCTGAAACCTTCCCTTCTGCTTCAACAATCCTGAAAAGCCTTCCTCAAAAATCCCGGCTTTGATTAATTCTCAGAACCCCTTGCAAACAAATCGAAGAATGGTTTTACCATGTAAATTGATAAAGGATTATAATGTACATACTAAGGTTACTTCATGAGATATGTCTGAGGATTTCTGTGGAAAGGGTCAAATGCTTTTTGACTTTGGCTAAATAAATTTCACAAAAGATGTGTATATGATATCCCCAGTGATTAATCGCTCTCGAATACTTATCCCAGCTGACTTATGTAATATGAATCTCTGAAGGATTCCCAATAAAAAGTTTGTGAATGGTAGATGTAAATGTCTGCAGTGGCTTTTGAAATTTTAGACATGAAAAGTGCTAATGGGAAAAATATTTTACATAGCTCCTAAGATAGGGCCTAGAATTTTTTAAGGCCTTGTGTTTAACTCCCACTGATTTAAAAATCTGAGGCTTTGCTATAAATTGTTCCTTGTGCTTCTGGCAGAACAGAAGTTGAGTGTATTCAAAGAAATTAGGCTAAGGCTGAGAAGTGAAAAATACCAAATGGAAAGGTATGTACCTAATTCCAACTACTGCATGTGAAAATCTGCTATAATATACTTCAGATGGTATGATAGGGTGCTATTTCTGAGTACCCTAGTACGGGTATTTTTTTTGGCAGCAGGATTATTAACAATTTTTCTTGGTTACATGGAGTCCTAAATTTTTCAGAGTGCTTTTGCTGACAACCCAGAAATTGGAAATGGACAAACACTGAGCTGAACATGTAGAAGTTCCTAGTGCGTATAGAAAATTAAATTTCAAGGTTCACGATACCTGTACTAATATCTGAAGATGATAGAAAAAGTTAGGAGTTTTCTTTGGGCTTGGTTGAAAATGAAGTTTGCAAGGGTGTAGCCTTTCCGAGGGGGTTACCTCTGGTGCCAGAGTGCTGAGATCAGCATTGACTTGGGAGCCCCGTGCCTGCTGCATGCCGGGGATGGGTAAAATGAACAGTTTCTCTACTTAGGTGTGAAGGAAATACAGTAGGACATCTGTTGTGGTAAAGGAAAGCATACCTGAACACATGAAAGTGTGAGATCTCCAATTAGATAGGCAGGCAGCCTGTGCTTATCTTGCCTGTGTTGCTCGCACTCACTACTACCTCAAAAACAGCTTTTAAGGATGGGGCTGCCAACGCGCTCGTGTTTCTCCGTATGATGTGCGCTACCGTGGTCGTGTTCGCTTGCATTGGGCTTTCTTTGTCTGTCACTTGTCGGTCAACTTCTTGAGTGGTATCATGCCAACCATGTTTTTGTTTGTGGCAGTGGTGGCTTTCAGGCCTTCGTGGCCTGTGGCAGGAGAAGTTTGGGCCATTATCCAGACAGACTTGACCAGTAGGCTACTGGTAGGACCAGTCCTGCTTCAGTTACAGACTGGGTTTCTTGTTGGATGCTGGGAAGATCTTGGTGTTGGTGCAAATAAAGATAGTATCAGACCTAATCTGTCTGTGCTCAGCTGACCAGTGAGCAGTATTGAACGCAGCCGCTTGATTTGCTGGTATTCTCTTCTCCCTTAGCACAGACCTTGAGATACTGGGATGCTGTAGTAATAGGGCTTGAGTAATTATTGGAAAAAAAAAAAAAAAAAGAAGAGAATTTTTGCTAATGTAAGAATGTAGTGCAGCATTTTTGTGTGTTCTGTGTTGTTTTTTTTAAGGATGTCCATTCCGCAGTCCATCATGCAAGGCAGTGCTGCCCTTTCTGTTGTAGGGGAAGATGGATGTTTTGAAATACTTCAGCTGGTGACCAGTAGCTTCTTGCTGTAGTGTTTTACTTGGCCCATCGTTTGTCCATATTGGAACCTGATGATTAGATATGCAGGACAGTACCAAGAAGCGAGGCAGAAAATGCACCATCGTTGAAGCAGTGAAGTAGTAGTGGTTCCACCAGCCTTGAGCTCTAAGTCAGGACGTTAAAACAGGTTTGGATTTCAGGGAAGCAAATGTTACACAGAGCTGGAGTTTATAAAGCTCTGAAAATCACATGTGGGTTTTTTTTTTTTATGCTGAGGAGACAGACATTAGTCCACACTTGAATTCATTTAAGACGACTTTACACTCTTCTGTCTTAGTGTCCATATACCAAAACAAAAAAGCAGCAGTGACCAAAGGCAGCACTCCCATGACTCGGCAGAAGGACGCGCACAATCACTGCCTGGCATGGAGGCGGCACAGGACACGCGTGCGGCATCGTGCAGCTTCTGATGAGCAAATGAAGGGAATGATTTGAGCAAGGGTGGCCAAATGCTGCCACGTGGGGCTGCTGCCATTAACAGCAGTTGGAGCAGCCCCTGGGTTTGGTGACAGTCAAGGAAAAAACATCAAAGGGTGCCAGCTCGGGTACTTGGTGGGCCAGCACTCCATCGCTTTATGACCACTCGGCGTTGGCAGTACCTCTTTCCACCTCTTCAACGCCAGTGGCAACGTTTTGAAAAAGTATGCCATTCCAAAATAAATGTGCACATGCAGATTTGCTAAGAATTAACACGAAGTGTGAAATGAAAACAGATTTAGTTATTTTGGTGTAAGTTGGTATGTAGTTCAACTCTCCATAACCACTCCCAAAGGATATAATAAATACTGAAGTCTTTAAATATAACGCTTCGTATTTTCTTTAATACATGGTTTTGAGTAAAGTGTCCTGAACTATTGTTAACTCTGTAGAGCAGTTAATGGTATGAGTATGTTTTCAGGGTTTTTGTTCAGCTTATGGGTTGATAGTCTGCTGTTTGGAGGAAAAAAAATAAAAAAATCCCTGTTTGTAAACCCATTAATCTAAAACAGATTTTTTTTTTTCATTAAGTACCATAGATAGTCATTTATTGTCTTAATGTCTTAAGATCAGATTTCTAGTGGTGATGTTTTTAGGGTTTCTTTCTTTTTTAAAAAGCTCTCCTCGCAGTCCTTAAAATAAAGCATGCTGTACTCTCTCCCAGCCCCTGCCTCCCCCAAAAGAAAATATTGTAAAACATTATTTTTAGCTCAAAAGTAATTCAGAAATTACAGGTTGAGTTTTATTAACCTCCTTCCTAGCCTGCTATAAGCATGTGTGGCCTGATCTCCTGTATGGAGTCATTCACGTTATTGCCAGCTGAAATCTGTTCTGGGTAATATAATTCCCCAAAGTAATGCTTTTTTATTTCTGAAACAGTGAATATCTCGGCACCATGTGTTTATGACGATAGTGATATTTTCAGCCATAACAGTGTTATGCTAATTTACACACATGGAAGGACACTCTTCATTTGTAATCTTTTCAGGCACTTGGTCTTATTCTTGCAATAATTAAAAGTTCAGCTGTATAATTATGAAGACTAGCCAAGCTTGTCCTTACTTTATGTATTGTTTGCTTGTTTTTATGGTTGCAGCGTATGTTTGTGACACTCAAACCCTGAAGCAGAAAGGGCAAACAAGCCCCAGTTGGCATATTTCTAAGGTTAGCTAAGCAGCAATCAGAACCGTGACAGCTATCAAGTAGTGGGAGTAGCGACGAAACTGGGTTGTGTATGTTCATATGTGGCAGTTCCTCCATATTCTGCATGCAGTTCCATTCGTTTGTTTATGCTGTCGGACGTAAATTACATTTTGAAGATCAGCAGAGCTTCAGAAGTTACTTACAAGCTTTATTTACAAGAGGAAAAAGTACAAGTTTTTATGAATAAACTGTAATGAATCTGTATAATATATATTTCTATCACTGGTCAATATCAGATTTCTAGTCCTGATTTTTTTTTCATCAGCTTTACTAATGTAGTGAATATTCTTAAGCTTTTGTCAAAAAGTTAGTATTTTAAGTATTTGCAATTCTTAAATCCTGGAGATGACACTTAAAAAAACCTGAGTGGTCTGGATTTGGTTTATCTCAACACCTCCAAGTCCCCCTCGATACGTCCCACGTTGTACCACCTTACAGTGGGGAACGGGAGAGGAGGTTGGGTTGCTCATCCCCGTCCCTCACTTAGGGGATGAGGGGTGTACAGCTCATCGGACTGTACCTAGAAACAAGGGCTGAACTTTCATCTGTTAATTACCCATTCATTGGGGACTGCACTGCTGTAGCATCTGTTAGTCATTAGATCTTGTTTAAAAAGAAGCTGGTAGGAAAAAATTATAGGAGAGAGAAAAACAGTGAGGTATTGGTTTAGAGCACAGAATTGATAACAAATGTTCTATTTCTGGTTTCTTTGCTGTCATGGAAGCCTTGTACCTTCATACAAATAATGTCTCTTTCATCACCTGTTAAATGAAGTCTGTGCCTGCTGCTTGCAGGTGCTTTGATTATTTTTAGTTTATGCATGTATCAGTAGAAAGCTTTGAAAATTCTTGATTTTGCTTTTTCTTTCCTCTGCCTGTGATGTTGTATTTCTTTGTTGTTTTTTTTCCAGCCATGGTTGTTACCAAGCTTTTCTCTAGATGGCTGCTCACTTTACTTTCTAAAGCACGGTGGCATAGAGAGCCCTGGAGTTGGAGCTTGCATCACAAGGCTGCGGGAGGTGGCACCAGCTGCTCTCAGACACAAGCGTGAGAGTTGTCACTGCGCCCGTGTCAGCAGCATCTCTTGAGCTGCCTGCAAGGGTCTAACAAATTTGTAAGATTGAGTTGGGACTTTTTAGAACAGTAACAAAGAGAATTTGTGCAGTGGTTATGACAGGGTTTTGTATTTTAACTCTTACCATTTTGGCCTAAAATATAAGGGGTATGGTTGCTGCTTGTTACCAAACAGAATAATAATATCACACCTTAATTTATGAATAGGTCTTCCCTGTCTGATACGATGTGACAGAGCCATGTGCAGTGTGTGTGCTTAGCTTTTGGAACGGTGCTCTGCGTAAAACTGCAGTGCACTTCAGTCTATGCTGATTTTTGCTTCAGACTGGCTTCTGTGTCTTTTCAGTAAGTTTTATCTGTTGGAGCATCTGTGCTATGCCATGGCATAACCTGTCCAGCCAACCTAATATACCAGAAGAGCTTGGTGTGGGGTGTGTGTGGGAAGTAGCAGGAATAAGGTAGCACTGAAATGTTCCAGACCTCTTCCAGATGCTCTTTGATCCCCAAGAGAAGGTAGAAGAACGTGAATGCCCCCTTTGGTGGGAGCAAGCTGGTGGACGGGCTCAGCCCACCGCACTGGGTGACGCCTGATCTGCATAACTGCAGGTTGCTGCCGCTCGTTGTCCTCTTCTGCTGTTGCTGCAGGCTCCTTGGGTCAGGTCCAATGAAGGTGCAGTGCTAGTTCAGCCTGCTGATCCGAGGCGAGACTTGCTGGCAGAAGGGACAGCACACAATTTTACTAGATTAGGGGTAATGTCCATGCTGGAGGGATGATGGTCCATTCACTTTGGCAGCGCCCACCCTAACAGCTTCTGCCCTCTCTCCGGTGTGCTAGCTCGGCACCAGAGCGATCACAGAAATAAACCAAGTTGCATTAACTGTAAAGAAGTAAAACAACCTGGTGGGAGCTCTCTATCTAGCATCTGCTTACTCCCTCCCTCCTTGTTTGTGTGTGTGTTTTGTTTTTTGTTTTTTTTTTTTAAATTCTTTAAGGACAACAGTAGGTACTTTTCATTCAATGGTCTCTTCAAACTGAAGGCAGTGAGACTGCACGAGCTTCAGTCACTGGGCTGGTGTGAAATAGCCGCACTTTGTCCCTCCTGAAGAGAAGGTCATGGCACCAGAAAGGACAAAACTGGGAAAGAAGCCTCTTAGGCTTTGTAGCCTGGGAGTTAGGGCATGTGGCTGGTTTGGGTGAACGTGGATTTTGGTCTGCACTCTGGGACTTTTTTCTGCTTTAGTCCAGTGATTTTTTTTCATGTCCTTTATTAATAGTAGTACAACTATTATCAATAAAAAGTTCTGTGCCTCTAGTTCTGGATTCTCAATTCCACGTCATTTATAAACCTGCTTCCTTTACCTAGATTGCCAAGTATTTTTGGCATGTCAAAATGGAAAACTTTGCTTCCTATATTTCTCTAGAGTATACCTCCCTGCTCTCTCACCATCTCTTGTCTTTGTCTGTAGGCACTGGAATTTTCACTTAGCTGAAATTCCTGTTTCTCTCACACACCTTGAGTATTCATTAGTTTCCCCTACTGAAATTGATGCCAGACCTGTGTGGCTTGATCTACTGCTGTAATTAAATGCAAATTAAACCAGTTTTGCTTAATGTTAGTCTGCATTACAACTCACTAATTAAAAATGCCTAATGTCTTGAAAAACCTGAGTCACTGAACTTCTCAGCCTGGTACAGCAGTCTGTGACTTAGGTTGCAGTGGCAGAAAGCAGCTGGTTTGGAGTTCAGAGCACAGCAGATGCCTCTCAGGTACTAAATAAGTAGAAGACAGGATATTACCCCTTCCTGTTTGCAGGAATTGAAAAAGTGGTTTTTTTTTTTTTTGACAGTTATTCACAAATGATGTGTTTAATTCAACCAGAAACTAGTGCTAATGCCCAAACAGGCAGGTCTGCGCTTGTCATTTTTTTCATCTGTTCTGTTTTGCTGGAAACCCAGGGCTTTTAGGCTTGCTCCGTAATCCCGCTTCCCCGGGAGGACTGCTGCTCCGCCGTGTTCAGCCCTGCCTGGCTCTTCCCACATTCATTGGTGTCTCATCTCCTTTTGCATTAAGATCAAGTTTCCTCTTCCTACTTGATTTCTACCCCCCTCGCACATCTCTACCCTCTTTTCATTTGTCTTCTATGTTTGCCTTTAGTATTGAGGCTTCCCAAAAAGCTCTCCTGTTCAGGACACATTAGGGTTATAACAAGCGTGCCCCTTAATAACTAGCTCTCTTCTATGTGAGGTGCACATGGGGCCTGATTTTGAAATTCCCCTTGGGGTGGGGAGATTGTTATTGCTTAGCACACTTTCCCTTTACTGTGTTTGTAAGTGTGGCTATCTGCACAGTTTAGCTCCGAACACTGTATATGATCACCAGTAGACGTGCTGGTAGGAGTAGGCATATTGGTGGGTAGCTATTTACTGCCCAGCGTACAATTATTGCTTAATTGCTTTTCATTAGAGTTGGTTTTTTAAATGGGTTCCACCTCTATGCATGTGTTCATTTCTGAGGCTAACCTTAAACGGCTTGGGAAGCTGTCTTAAGATTGCGAAGCCGGTGCCGCTCCACGGGCTGTATATCTGGGATGTTTTGGGATGTGATCACTTTTTGGATCTTTGTCTAGCCACAAGAAGATGGCCTGTCTCAAAATCAGTCCCAAACCACAATCCAAACACTGTATGAAGTTTTTACTTTGTTTTCAGTGTCACTAATAGAAAACTGTTTATTCAAAGGAACTGTTGAAAATTAATGGTGGTTCTTTTCCTTGTCCCTAATGCTTGGTCATTCCTAACATTGATCCTGAGTGCTCAGATTGTAGCTTCCCAGTAATGTAGTTTGAGTCAGGATTTCTTGGATTTTAAATGGCATGGACTTCTTTTTTGGTACCAGCTTCATCAAAGGACAGTAAATTTTTTTTTTAATCTGTTGAGCAAATGCGAATTTACTATGCCCATCCAGTCTGTAATTATAGTCACAAATCCAGTGAGCGAACTGATCAAATATTGCCTCCACAAAAGCTGTTGTGACTGGCGAGCTAGCGTTACCGTGGTTTTGACCGTTAGCGATCTGTATTGGATGTGACCCAGTGCTCTAATACTTACGTGTTGGTCAGATTGCTCGTGCCCCTTGGCTTTTGTGAAATGCATTTGTTGGTTGCCTGTGAGCACTACCATAGAGGGAAGGCTGTTAGAGGTTTCACAGTGAGAGTAATATTTTCTCTTTTAATGTGTGAGTAGAGTCTTATGTATGCAAGTGCAGAACCAAAAATGCAAAGAGCTCTGGTTTTGGGGAGCTTAGGCTTTTTTTTTTGAACCTTGCGTTCTGACATTGCGCTTTTAACCCTCTCTGTAGCTTTTTCTGAATACAACAGAAACAAAAATGATGGGCATTTTGTAAGCACCAGAGAAGCATACCGTCGAAAACCATTTTAAGCTGCGTATACAGTGTTGTCCAGTTGGCTGAGAACTGGAGTAGGCTCCCAAGTCTTGGACTCCTCATTCCAGCTCTACCATTAATCCCACACAAAACCCAGGGATAAACTCTTCCCATTTCCCTATATTTACTAGGAGGTCTAATTCAAGTGAGCTAATAGGAAGCATTAAACAATCCAGTGAAGAGTGCGTTTCTTCAGTTCTTCCTGTTGAAATCAAGGCCTCTCTCTAGTTCCTGTTTTAGTCTTGTTACCATTAATAATCCCTCCTAAGCCGGTGCTGAGAGTTGCATTTCTCTGCTCCGGCTGAAGAGAAGCTGGGAGGAGGAGGAGGAGGTTGGTGCATCCTCCGCCGGGGCAGTTTCCTGCCCGGCACTTCCCTTTGCCTACCCAAAAGCAAGAGTTAAATCACGGCAAGCGGGGCGGTGGGGGAGGATGCGGCCCACCCTTTTAATCAGGAGTGCTGAATTCAGCTGAACGTGAGACTTCAGCTACTACGTACCTTGTCATGCCCTAAATCAGAGTTTTAAGTATGGTACTGAAGAAGAAATAGTAAAGCAGAAGCCCGCGTCTTACTTAAGCACGTGCAGGCAGCATTCCCCTGTGACCTGAAACGGTGTGGGCAGGGGGGTCCGATGGAGCGGCGGGAAGTCTGAGGGGAAGGAGGCGTCGCGTGGCGAGAGGAGATAACGGTCAGTGAGGGAGAGGCCAGGCCTGCGCTGGGGCGCGTGGGAGTGCTGGAAGGTTGCTGGAGGGGTAATGATAAATGAAGGGGTCAGATTTAAGTAGCAAAGAGTGAGAGAAGGAAGAGGAGAGTATTCTTGTTTGTTTGTTTTTAAACAAACAAGTGGAAAACCGGTCATGAGACAGCCTCTGTGGAGAGAGACAAACCCAAGTGTGGAGCCTGGTTAAGGCCGTGTGGGCGCGTCGGCTACCGTGCTTGTAAGTGTGGGAACTAGGGCCTGTGTTCCTCTCTGCGGACCCTGGTCCTCACGGAGAATACTGCCGAGATTGCTGGTTTAGGCTTGGAACGTGGCATTTCAGAAAAAGCAGATGTTCTGCTGTAGGTGGGTATGTCTCTCCTGCTGCGAGAGGGTTTCTCTGATGCCCTTGTTGTGCCTGAGGTCGGATAAGATCTTGCAGAAGAAAGTAACACCAAAGTATAATCTGTTCGTGATGAAATGTTTCCTTCCTGATCCTTCTGAAGGACTGTTTAACTGCCAAAGATTGAAATATAATTATGATTATTTTAGCATGCCCAGCCTTGCTCGTTGCCCGTTCGCAGTAATGCTTGCTGTATGTTTTGAGAGGAATAGCCATGCATTTTTTTCAAGATTTGCATATTCATACTGAACTATAGGTTCGATCTCTTCCACAAAATAAGGAATGTGACTGGGGGGGCAGACGATCCCTGCCCTCTCCAGTACAGTGTCTGTGGAAGTATCGTCCAGCTTGTCTTTGCTCGAGGGTGTTTTCTCCACTTCCAGCTGCTGTACGAAATGCACTAACTCCATAAAATCGTAATAGGCAATCTCAGGGGAGGTCAAATATAGAAGTTATACTTAACTGTATAACATGAGTCTGCTTAAAAGCTAACAGAAATAGAACTCAGCCACAAATAACATAATGCTGCAGAAGTAATAATACACTATATTCTGGGGTTTTTTCTTTTATGTTCTTCCCTGTGTACAGTCCCTGGTAGTTTGGTTTTGGGCATCAACCCTGTACAGCTCCAGATGAAGGATGTTCGCAGGGAGAACAGTGGTTTTTACTGTGAGATTTTGACGGGACATGCTTACCACGAGGATTCCTCTTCTCTCAGGTCAAAAGCTCTGGTTGGCCAAAACTGATTTAAGATCAGTTCTCATCAAGGAAATCCAAAAAGAGTCAGTTTTAATTTCTAGAATTCCATTTCACCAACTACAATTGATGGAAACTTTTCCAATAAAAACTTTTCCAAAAAGCAATTAAAATTGGGTACTGTCATAATGTCTTCAAGTATCTCAAGTATGTGATCATGGGAATAGTGTTTGTACGGTACGGATGAGCATGTCTGACCGCAGTGTTATTAAGGGCAGGAGATTCAGGTTTGGATAACGCAGAAAGTGAATGGCTGAGGAAAACACGGGATCCAGTGGCATGAGTCCCTGTTCTTATATGTTATTCGTAGGTCTACTGACTTTCTACCATGGATCTGTAGTCTTGGTGTCTATTGTGAGAAGGAGCTTTGCATAATGCATGATTCCTTTTGAAAGGGACTCGAAATACTTCTTAAGGGCACTGTGCTCTGTCTTGAGCGATGGACTTGTAAAGAATGGCAAGCAGCGAGCGGTTGAAGACCTGCAGAATATCTGGTTTTGGAGTCTTTCCTCCTATACTGAAAATAATGTTTCTGTATAGTAACCGTGTAAGCCGTGAGCGATGGAGGAGATGTGTTGTGTCTGTAGGCGTGAGGCAGGTTGAAAGCTGAGAAGCTGCTGTGTGACAGTGAGGGCTTCCCTGGTTACTGTCAAATTGCCTGTATTTATTTAGTTACTTTACTTTTTACTGGCAGCCTGACAGTCATGAATTTTGGTAATTCACAGTGGGGAGAGTTGACTGCCAAAGGAATTGGGTTTTGTGCACGATGGGATTTGAACTCTCTGCGTGACATTGCATTTAACAAGGGTTTGCTCGTTGCAAATGTGCTTGTGTGTTCATTCTGTCAGGCACAGAAAGTGCATTTGCAGCTTTGCCAGGGAGGGGAGAAGGAGGGAGAGGCAGAACTCCGGAAAATGGTAAGTTCTTGCCTGAATGTAGATGCTGTTTTCTGCTGTGAACTTTTGTACCTGCAGCACTCTTGGATTCAGCTTTACCAGTGGGAGCAATCAGCTGCTGGTCAAGAAGCGTGTTCATGAGAACCAGGAGGAGATTTCTGGGAAAGAGCTACAAAAGCAAGGGAAACAAATGCACATTAGAAACAGATTAGATTCTTGAATCTTAGTAAATTGAAAAATCATAGGGTAACATTAACTTCAAAAAGCCTTCTGGAGGTGAGGTAGTATTTTTCACAAATTGGAATGACCGTAGCTTTTCTTAAATTGCTGCTCAGTGTGAGAACAGAGCTAAAACCGGAGATTAAAAATGAGCAGAGTTCATATTCCTACCTGCAAATTAGCTAACAACTGACACTTTCCATTCTTGGTGGGAAAACAGTGCAAGAGTAGTGTTGAGAAGACCCCAGAACAAATCAAGCTTGTAATCAGCAAAATAATCTTGAATTTAGAATTGTGGTGGTAGGCAGCGTGGGCATGACATGTGAAATTCTTGGGGGTTTTTTTGAGTTCAATTGAAGCTTTAATTTGTGGCGAGATGGTTTTTGAAACGCTGACATTATCAAGGATTGGCACTACGAGCCAGTCAGATGGATAATGTGGGTTGGAACAGGTTGAACAAAGTGGACAATAACTGTATTTTTTGAAAAGTGTCTCTAAATTCATCCGCTTGGTGAAATTCTGTATCTCTTTCAGTTGGCATTTCAGGTTTACCGACTGAAAAATCTCTGTGGCTTGACTGGTTATGAATGTTTTCATGCAAGCACATTAGCTTTTAAGTTGGTACATAAGCTGCTTTTTCTAAAAGAAAGTGAATAAGCTTGTAAAATAGCGTGTTGGAAATAAAAAAAGTCTTTTTTTCATATAGACAGATCTGATTCATCAGAGAGCATCAAGATAATTGTCACGATTTTCATTGTGAAAGGAAACCAAGAAATCTTGGCACAAGTGTAAAACTTTCTGTTGCTATACTGGCCTGTTGCCTGGAGCTAAATATTTGCCTCATGAATTTTCCTTTCCCTATCAGGAACAGGAAGCAATGTTACAAATGAAATGCGCTAAGGTTTGTAAATGATGCGTGCTATTCAAAAAAGGAAAGATGCTGTACATGTTACGTGATTATAAACGAGAGAAACCAATTTTTATTCCGACTGAAATTTGGATGGTCACTTATTTTTTTGTGATTTGAGTACTTCCTAATGTGGAGATTTGTATCTACTTGCTGCAGGTCTTCATCTAGATAACTAAAACCCGTATTAGAGTCAGGTTTAGTTACACAATTTCAAACACTGTTAAGATGACTAGACATGTTTTCCTTTTCCTCTATTTTCCCTTCATTTTTCTTTTCTTTTAATGAGCTCAGCCATCAGTGAATCAGGCTCTTGCTGTTGTTTCTTGGTCTTCGGTGCTTCAGGAGCTTCTTGTAACTCCTCATCTTCCCTTTTGTCCCTGTTGAGGAGGCAGCGAGCAGCTGCATCTTCTCTCCTGCATTGCTCCCCACGGGTGCTGTCTGTGACAGGCCGTTACCTGGAGGAAAAAGAAGGAGAAACCAATCCTGATGACAGACTAGAAAACCACAGAGGCAACGAAAATATAGAAAAGGCATTTTAAGAGTTTGTTCCTTCCAGGGACTTCTGGAAATGCTCCTGCTTGTTGGGAAGACCTCGCTCTGCTGCGTCAGACAGCAGGAAACCTGGCGACCAAGGCACGGTCCTAGGTACATAGTTTGTTTTGTCAAACACAATAAACATGACAAGTGGCTCACCTTTTCCTACTGCTTGGGACGAGGTAGAGGATGAGCAATTGATTCCTGCCCTTCTCTTAGTCATAAGGGAATTCAAAGCCACCACACGGCATGCATACAGTTGATAGTATGGTGAGTGGTTCTCTAAGGCTACAATATCATGTTTTTTCTCCAACCTGGGTTTTTTTGAAACAATAAAGGTGCTAGTGCTAACTTTGATTGTCACTGAGACTGATGAAGGGCTTTTTGCATTAACTATGTATCCTACAAAATCTACTCCATGTGTGGAAGACTAGTGATATTTAACGATAATAAGCCATTCAACTTGCATCTTTGTTGAATCTACAAGGGCTTTGCTTTTTGCTGTATTTTTCTGCTTTGTAAGTAACAGTTGCCATTTTTATGGTATTAAAGGATAAAATTTAATGGTGAAATAAATTAGGTAAAATTCAGAGCTTTAATTTTTTGTTGCTGCTTTCTGATTCTGTGTTTCTGAAGTTAGGCAAGTTGGTTTTTCCCCAGTCTTTTTCCAGGGATATAATGTTGTTTGATGTTTAATCATTTCCTTCTCATTATGTATTGTAAAGTAAGGTTTCTGATCTCCAATACAGACTTACTTTATTCTCTTTATAGCTAATTCTCAAAAGTTTTCCTTTTGTTTTGCCTATTTTACGCAGCTGTGAAAGGGCTTCATTCTTAGCTAAGCATACCTGGCATTCACTGTGTATATCATTACTACTTTCGTGTTGCCTATTTTACGTAGCTGTGAAAGGGCTTCCTTCTTAGCTAAGCGTACCTGGCATTCACTGTGTATATCATTACTACATATTTATAGTTCTTGAGTTAAGCTAGTTTGAATGAGAGTTGGGCACACAATGGAGTTTTTCCATCCATTCTGGAAAAGCTTTGCATGGTAATAAGCACTGCCGTTAGCTGAAGTACTCTTATTTCCTAATGAAATCTGCTTTCTCTGGACTCTTGAGGAAATTGCGGGAGTGCACTGTGGTAGCTGTGGTTTGTGTCTACCTGTGCGTTATCTTTTAATCTGTATAGCCTTTTGAGAATCTTAGACAGTAATAAAAACTGCAGTCCTACAAGGGACCTATCCATTGGCTTTGCAATGTATGGACTTCACTGAGCAGGCAGTTTGTTTTTGTAAAATGTATTGAGATACACGCTTCCAGTTCCTGATTCATATCAGAAACAATTTATTATGTTGAGGGTTTTCTATTTAACTTCTGAGTTTTGCGTTGCATAAAAGCATCAAAGTATAAAATAACTTTTTTGTCACTCCACTATAGTGTTTGTATGCCAAAAATAATATATGTGTATGGAGTCATTGATCTGCATAAATCTCGAGTGCAAGAGCTGCCCTTCATTTAGATGACTTCTAAAAAACAATACAGAGAGAGAAATTAGAACCGAACTGATACAGCTCAACCCCAAGAACCACCTGTGTCTACTGCAAGAATTTGAATGACCTGAATTAGAGGCTTCAAATGGGGAGCTGGAGGAGAGGGGGAAGAGAAGGCGGTGTGTTTAGGCAAGAGAAAGAAGATGAATAAGTAAAACACCCAAGGAAAGATCGGGAAGTTTGAGGCTCAGCCTGGATGAAGCTCAAGGTGTGTGGCATTGGGACTGTGCCCTGTGGGACAGTGGTTTTGGGCAGCGAGCAAAAGAAGCGTCTCCTTTTTAATCCCTCATGCACACAGGGACACTGCGGGTTGCTATGAAAACTTTCAAGCTCTCATTGCAGATTCTCTTTAGCTACTACAGCAAATCATCACACGCAGAGATTTCGTCTGGCTGTTCTAATGCAAATGGACAACATTGATTCTTCTCTCTCTGAAAAAGTGATATTGAGCAAACCGTCTGCACGGATGTTTTGCCTGGTACAAATGCTGGGAATATAGCTGTTGCATTCTACTAAGCTTTTATTTATAGTTGATTTAAAACTATTTTTTTATTTGTGCCTTTTAAACCAGGTAAACTTTGACTCCTATTTTGTTTCTAAACATATTTACTAATGAGGAGCTGATGTAATTTGTTTTGGAGGGCAGGCTCTTTTGTACACTGTGTGGTGTCCTATGAATTGAGATAAAATCGCTGAGAAACGTGGACTAATTTAATGATTCTTAATGAGTTGCCAGAATTATATTTATTGTTTGCAAGTTGTTTAAACTTGTAACGAACCAGCGGAATGGCCTGTTGTGATTTGCAGCAGCGTGTGTCACAGAATGCGCTTACTAGTACTTTCCACCCGCTATTCAGCTTGCTGTTGCCTACTTGTTTTCTGTTTTAAAAAGTATTTTCATTGTCAAACCGCATCCAAAGTATTCAGTTGGAGCAGCCCATTTGCTGGTGCTCCGAGACACTTCGTTTTGTCCCGGCTGACACCTGATGATGGACGCAGAATATTCTGAACCGAATGGTAAATATGAGTCTTCTACTTATGTCGCTATTTTTAGCTATATTGATTTTATTTAGGTCCAGCATATGTTTTATGACTGTGATTGAACGTGGATGAGGCCACGGTACTGTTTGGAGGTCTGAATACCAGCAAAAATCCCATGGATGTAAATATGTAGGAAACAGACAAACCATGCAGGAAAAAAATCCTGTTTGCAGAACATTACTGTGATAACAAAGGAAGATTCTTGCCTTCTGTTATTTGTAAAATCATAAAAATCCTACATGAATATGCAGGATCATAACAATCTTTGGTAATGAATAAGGGTCTTCTATGAAATCTGACTTTAGAGGCCCTTCAAAGGTAAATAGCAAGAACTGAGAAGGAATTATCCAGATAAAGGCGTTTGGAATGTCTGCCTTGGTGAACTAGGAAAAAAATGTAGCAAAGCCTGAAACTATGGGTGTACATTGAGTACTAAGTTTTGGGAGGAGATTGCACAAAAATCTAGAGGCACAGAGGAAATAGATACAGAATAGTCTATGCACTGCATGAGCGTTCTTTGCACTTTTAATTTATGCAAGATTTTTCTGCTGGTGTCATATCAAATACTGAAAGTTGAGTTGGATAAGAGTGCTCCAAAGAAACCTTTCCGACGTGTTTCTAGAATTCTTGTTTGTGTTTTAGGAATTAATGCAATTATTAGGGCACGATTCTACAAATATGTACAATTTACTTTTTCTTTTGCACCACCTAAAGGGAACTGCGCACATGGTCAATCACATGTGTAAGCCTTTGAAGGATTAAATCTTAAGTGGTCTAGAAAAAATAAGATCTCTAAAGTGGTTTTTATGCTTTTAAATGTTTTTAAGGTATATATGTAGCTGGTATTTTATCTCAGGTATGTGTGTCTGCGTAATTTCTACAGTGGGAAAACCCTCACTTGTTTTTTTTTGTTTCTCTCTCTTTTGTATGCACACTGTCTCTTTGTATTTTTTTAACTCAACAAACCAAAAGATACTTTTAAAAATTACTTGCTTCTAAAAATCTAGAGGAGTCCCAATGATGTCATACTTGAAAAAAAAAAAAATTAGTTTTTTCATTTTGATGTTGGAGAGCTTTTGTTCCTCTTCCTACTGTGCAAGTGTTTATATTTTACATTTTAAAGGAAATTAATTTTGAATGGTTTCTGATTAGTGGCTTGGCCCTGCTTCATTGTTATGCTGATTTTCATATGGTTCTCTTAAAAATAAAATATCAGCAAGGCAGACATGGTAACAGGGGCAGAGCCAGCAGCCCTAGATGTTTCTGGCCACCTTAATGTGGGGAAAGCCTTTGAGGTGAGAGCAGGAACTGAGGACCTGGGTGCTGAGCTGGGTGTCCCAGGCAGGGAGCGAGGGCCGACGAGGTGGGGATGGAGGCAGCGGTCAGAGCAGCAGGAGGAGGGATAGCTGGCAAGGGTGCAGTGAGAATACGATGTCTCTTTCTCCCAGATCAGAGAAATTTAAACATCTGTTTTATAGCATTGCATAGTGGGTTAGCAGAAAGGGAGTGTAACTGGGAGCAAAGGTGCAAAAAACCAGAAAAACGAGGGGCTGAGGGGAAAACGCTGTGTTACGGGTTCGGATGGGGCTGATGAAGGCTGTGCCAGCTCTGCACCCCAGCTGTCCTGTGCTGCTGACATGGAGAGAGCTGGAGCGGGATGGCGGTGCCCAGCTGGGGTCTTCTGTGTTGGCCGAGTCATTGCTGAGCAAGGTGGGACACAGCAGCTCTAGGACCTGACCTTTAAATCGTTTCCCCCTTGCAGCGAGGGGTGCGTGGTTTCCCGGCAGAGTGTCCCTAATCCGGGTTATTCCCTATCATCGCCCTGTTTGCAGGACTGAGATGTGATTGCTGCAGTTCCAGCATTCGTTGCTTTCATTCAACTTGAAATAAGTGAATGGCAGGTACACAGAAGTGCTCTGTACTATGGCTGGAGATGTGTAAAGGATTGGAGGGAAAAGCACAAATAAAACAGCATTTCCACAGCACACTTAATTTTGTGTTTGCTTATATGTGGAAGACCTAATTGAATTAAAAAAACCTTCCTCATTTACTAAAAGGGAGTTTCTTCATGACTATACAGTTGATAGTTACAAATTTGTTCTCCTACCGCTGTCAGGTGAACGTAAAACTTGTTTAAGGGGGTGAAGTTGGGTGGCCTCTTTGCAGCGAAACCAGCAAAACCCGGTTGTGTTTTCTTAACCCTCCTGGGGAGCTGCAAAGCGGAGGGGTCCGGAGGATGACGGTTTGCAGGTATGCCCCTCCAGTTTCTGCTCCTTAACCCTGGCCACTGCCGGCTGGGCAGCAGCCTTGCACCCCTGCATGCCTCTGCCACAGCACCACGCTGCTTAAACCTGTTGCCCTATGTCAGTTTTTGTCCTCCTCTTAGGTTTTATAAAAACGAGTATTTTATTATCTAGTAAAGAATCACGTGTGCTATGTCCCATCTTGTACATTTGCTAAAATTGATCTGGTTTACTGTCAATTTTTTTAATCTTGTTGGAATAAATGGGGCTTTGGAAAAACACAGTGAAGAGCTCAGTCTAAGGGAAGGCTTAAATTTCCAGTTGCTTTCATTTATGCCCTGTGATACAGTGTGTAAAATCCACTCTGGTTTTCTTTTCATATTTTAAGTAATAGGCGCTGCTGTGGTTGCAGCATAGTCTCTAATGGGGATGTGCCAGCAGCCTTAGCACCTGTGAGACAAACAGGGTAGAAATGAAATTTACTCTTAATTTTCACATTAGTCCTCCACCTAATTATTTTTTTTTTTCCCTGACAAAGTGACTGTACCTGCTTTTTAGCTGGCAGAAGTCTGTTCAGCCTGGCACTTTGATCCTGAACTCAGAAATAAATTGTGATTAAATTGTGATGCTGGTCTTCCCATTTGCTGAAGCTTGCAGTAGCTGCTCAAGAGGAATACAATGCCCTGCTAACTCCGCTGTGTCAGTGTTGGCTTCGTCACGACACCAGAAACATCTTTTGTTCACTGCTAGTTTATAAAGCTTTTCCTGATTGTTTTTAAATTGGCGTTACCCACTGGGAGAAGTTCTAGGTTATTTTTGTTGGAAAAGCATGAGTACACAACTGTGCCTCTACTTACTGTGTGTAGGCTTAAGTGAAGGCTGAAAAATTTTGAGGGAGAGAACACCGTTATTTGGTGTTAATAGATTTGAGAGTAAGCTTCTAAAATATTTTTCTCTCTTTTCTTTTTTTTTTTTTGTTTTGTTTTTATTCTCACTGAAGACCAGGAATTAGCATATTGCCTGGAGGTGCTAAATTCCCAGGCAGTAGACAATAGAGCAACTGAAGTCACTGAAAAACTGCATGTAGAGATGCCACTGGTATGGTTGTAGAGCTCAAGTAAACTGCAGTCAAGTTGTTCATGTATTTGTCTATAGACTTTTTAATTAAATAGTTAATAGTCTTATATAAATAATAATAAAATATTACAGAATAAAATAATACAGACTTTTATGTAGAATCTGAATTATTTTTCCATGTTTTTGTCCCTTACCTCCAAAAAGTATAGGAAAGCATTGTCAAGCCAAGATAGTACAAAGTTAAACTATAGAGCTGTAATGGAAGTTTTAATAAATTAATAGAATCATAGAATCATTATGGTTGGAAGAGACCTCAAAGATCATCAAGTCCAACCGTATACCCAATGCCACTCTGTCCACTAAACCATGTCTGGAAGTTACACGTCTAAATGTTTTCTGAACACCTCCAGGGATGGTGACTCCACCACCTCCCTGGGGAGCCCGTTCCAATGCCTAACGACTCTGACAGTGAAGAAGTTCTTCCTAATATCCAACGTGAACCTCCCCTGGCACAACTTGAGACCGTTTCCTCTTGTCCTATCGCTAGTTGCTGGGGAGGAACTGTTCTTTCCATCTATTTTGTTTAGGATAGGACAGGCCAGAGCTGAAATTTAAGACTTTTCTGACTTTTCAAGTCCTGCTAATTTGCCTATAGGTAATTCGAAAGCAGTATCCCTTGAGGGCCTTGTCTCTTCTGTGTGCCGTGCAGAGATGTTCCTGACCCTTTCTATGATTTATGTGAAACCACCTTACTTACCTGTTGACCAAAATGAATGAAGTTCTGTTTTCTGTTAACTGGCAAATTACTTCTGCAGTGTTATTTCTTCAAAATGATTTAAAAGCTTGTGAGTGGCCCAAATGAATCTCTCTCTCTCTCTCTCTCTGATACAGGTTTCTTCAACTGTAAGTTGCTTGGAACTGAAGGTTCTTGCAGTTTGATGTTTCTGGTAGCACATGAAATCTTTGATCTCACTTGTATTCCAAATGGCCACATCATTCATGTTTCCAAGGCATCACTGTGATTCGCACAAATTTACAGACTTTATGCAGTCTTACAGGAGAGACATAAGTCAAAACTTTTAAAGATAGATACAAAGCTTGGGTTTTAAACAAGTTAAACTGTTGACATAAATAGCTTGATGGGTTTCCCTCCATTCCTCCCTCCCCAGATGTGAGATTAGAAGCTCATGTATAATAACTGGTGCAACCACTCTAGACTCTTTGGTGTATTATAGTGCAGTATCATATGGATAGTGGAATCACCTATACCTACGGCAGTACCGTATAGATGTAGCTGATAAGTCTACTCTCTTAACTGTGAAGGAATGATAAATAATCTTATGCTGTAGAATGAAAAAGTAGGGTTTGAAAGACACTATTGTTTTCCTTCTCCTTCTTACCACCACTCAGTACCAAAAATGTCAATTCTGATCTTTTTCTTTTTTTGTGGTAAGGCTTTAGGGTTTTAATGGTGAAAGAAGCACAGTGTTTCTGTACTCGCTGTATTAGTTTAGTTTTTGTGTAACTCAGAAGTTTTTACAAGAACTTTCTGGCATCTGTTGTGTTGGTGTCTGCACTCTTGATTTTGTTACTCTCACAGTGTCACCATTTTGCAAACTCTTGATCTTCCAGGCTAGACAGGATCTGCATTTCTAATACAAAAATTCAGATGTTTTTACACATCAAAATGGAACAAAAATAGACAAGTTTCTCCAGACCTATTAACCTGATGCCTTCTCATGAATGCTAATTAATTTACTCGAAACTACCAATGACACTTCAATTGCAGCGATTTTCCTTGAAATGTGAAATACTGCAGTATCCATACATTTTCAGGATTATTTTAAAAAAAAATAAAATGCCTCCAATAATGCCGCAGGATTACATTTTGCTAGCTTTAATATAAAATTTGTCTTTTGTGGAGTAGATATTAGCCAAATAGAAAATATGTGTACAAAATACAAAGGTTGCTTAGGAGCTTGCACAGGGTCATAAGGTTAGAGGGTGAAGCATGAAGAGTAATGAAATAAGATATTTTATTAGAATATGGTGCATGAAAAATATTTTAAGAATTATATTTGCTGGAATGTTTTTTTCTGATACTTCTCTGTATGAAAAAAATCCAAACATGTTAATACGTTCTCAGTATTTTCTTTTCCACTGTCTCCAGCTAAATTGAAGCCCAGCTCCATCATGAGTTTCTTTTCCCAACCCATCCTCTTTATTCCTAGTCTGTGAGAGTATAATTTGAAAAACACACCTATCCCCTGGGCAAGAACCACAAAGTTTGACTTGTTTTACTAGATGAGCTCTTCGACCAAATAAAATGCGCCCAAATTAGAGCTGGGGTTGGGTTGATGAAAACAATAAACTGAAGATTGAGAGCGTGCCGATATTCACATTTCCCATACCAAACTTAGCATTTGTCAGGTATGCCATCATCTGTCTTGCCATCGTTCGTCAAACTAAATGCCACTGGAATCAATGCAAGTTTGGCATAAATCTTGATAACAAATCTTGATTATAAGTAACAGTAAGCATAGGAAAATTGTATTGATGTTTTTGGTAAAAGCTAAATTTTGGTGTGGTGTGGAAATTGTGGGAAAAGTTCTGCAAGACTGCGATTGAGATGGATGTCCTTTTGTGCTCGTAGTCTGTACAAACAGGTTGGCTTTGGAAGAACACTGGAAGTTGCTCTGAGGCTAACAAATATTTTGGAAGTTGGTTTTGGCTGTAGAGTTGTGTTTATAACTGGCTGTTCCATTTAATTGTGGTGTTCACAGCTCTTGTCTGGGTAGAGGTTTCCTTATTTCTTCTACTCTTGGGTAAATGTCACTGTGTGTGGTTAAAGCTGAAATCAAACGTTAATGTTAACGCATAACATTGTTTGAATGTTACACAAACAGATACTGAGTAGGTATTTGAGCAGATTCAAAGCGAGTACTACTGAAATAGAAGCAATTTTAGCAGGAGGTGTCGCATTGAAAGCAATGCAGCAGAAAGTTGGTCCTGTAATAGAATATCCTTTTGAATTTAAAGTTAAAATTTTAGTATGTTGCTCTTCGAGTCTAAAGATGGTCCTTTAGTTGGAGACTTCCTTATGCTGAGTTGTGGGGTAGAGCATCAAGGAGCAGTTAGTTGGCCTTAGCCTGTGCTGCCCGAACCTGGTTTGACGAGTACGTTCCTACACCGTTTAGTGTTTGGGTCTGTTGGCGAAATTTCTGAGTGCTGTTGGCTGGCTCTTGTGATGGGAAATGATACGGAAGTTGAAAACTGTTTCAAGGAGAGGCTGCAACTGGCAAGCTCTTCCAGTTGCTCACGTGCAGAAATCTATGCATTTTAACTGGTCATATACTAAGGGAAACAGACTCCGGTTCCTGGGAGGAAAACTGCATTTATTCCCAAACTGCTTCATCTGCAAATTGGGTACCTTTGCTTTTAGACCGGGTGGGTGGATAGAGATAGGAGCAACTTGTCTGGCTTCTACTGACTGCTCCAAATCTGTCAGAAACCTGACGTTGAGTTTTGGTGTCTGAGGAAGGAACTACCGCAGAGTTCAAGGAGCTCCTGCCTTCAGCCCTCTGCTGCAGGTTGGTGCCCCGACAGCAAGATTTTTCCGAAGCTTATCTATCAAGTGCTTTATCTTGAAGCTTCTTTTAAAAAATTTACCCTCAATCTGCTTTGAGGTTTCAATATAACAGAGATGTAAATAAGGCAGAATATTTTAATGCTCATTTTATAAATTCAGAAATAGTTCACTTCTCTGTAACCTGCTCCAATTTTTATACAAATTCTTCTTAACCACAATTTATTATACTAAACTGCAAGACAGTAAAAATTCAAACCAGATACCATTGTGACTCTTGGAAATTTGCCCTCTCCAGAAGGTATCTGACTTCCTTAAAAGCATTAAATCTGTCTGTATTTACTATTTTCTGATTAGCATGTGCCTAAATGTTTGCATCTTTGACTGCTTTACTACATTGTGCAGATGCTTAATGCATTTGCGCACTTGGATTTATACATGAATGTCCAGGAAGTTTTTGGTAATATTAGAGAGCCCAGTGTTTTAAAAAGAGTGAGCTTTGGGTGGGTAACCACATGTCTTCTGGTTCTCTGTTTTCTGTGCTTTTGCCTTATATTCCCTTTAGTCTGGGCCGTTTCTGTGCAGCCCCTGCTGCTGAGCCGGCAGGCCGGGCAGAGGGTAGCAGCTTGCCGTCGCTCCTTGCAAACCGTTGTTCTTGCTGCTGTAGGCACCTCAGTCTTCCCAAATATTTCTTAGTATCTTGTTCTTCCAAGCTTTGCTGCCTTCTCCTGATGCTCAAGTAGTTTGGCCCACGTTGTCAGTGTTGTGTATTAACTTTACCTGTCAGTGAAGTGATTGCTTCATTGTTGTTGTCCTTGCCAATTCTAATGTTCAGTCATTGAATGTCTTTCCCTGACTTGCTGGGTGTTTTATTTTTCTTTCGTGTCATATAGCACGCATGAGCTTTTGCTGAGTGATGTATGCAGAATTATTCATCATTTTAATATAGAAAGGCTTAATACGTACCTGAGTCTAATGAGGAAGGAAATAGTTGTTTAAGCTGCAGTATTTTATATGTATCTTGTAACTCAAAATACACAGTACAAATCTATAGGCTCTGTTCCAATTAACCATGCTCATAGTAGTACTATGAAGCTGCGTGTGTTCTTTTCTCTGTTTCCATTCCTTCTGTCCATCAGCCCCACCATTTGTTTGTTATCCCCATTTGTATTATTTTCTCTTACGGCTGTAAATGACTTGGAGACAACGTTTTATGTTGTGTGTTTGTATGGCTGAGGTTGGGAGTCTCCTCCTGAAGGCAATGGGAGTTTTCCGTGGGAGTGACACAGGTGAAAGACAGCAGTTCTGGCACCAACATTAAAGTCAAGAGGTGGGGCCAGTTTTAGGATGAGCATAAGCTCCAAATTATGATCTGGATGCAAAATTGGGGTAGCCTGTTTTTCTATTCCGCTCAAGTCTGTAGTTTCATACTAAGCTTTTACAGAGCAAAGTCTCCGTGAACGCTTGGTTAGATCTGCGCAGCTCAGGGAGTTTCATCCAGTAACGTCTACACCAGGCTCAGGAACACGCATCTCAGCTGATTGTCTCTCTTACAAATACGTTTGAGAACTACAAGTTACAAAAGATAAAAATATTTTTCATCCTAAAAGAGAAGCATTCTGAAAGTATACTTCAAAATCTGTTCTTCTTCCCGAAGAGTTTGTATTCTGCAACATACATGAGAAATACAAATTTTATTTCTTTTCAGAAGAGAATAAATAACTACAAAATATTTGAGTTTGAGTAATATTTTTTCTAGTAAGTCTGGGTTCCCCAGCATTACTTGTGTAATCCCTTGTCTATGGAAACATCAAGTTTGCTGTTTATTTGCAGCATTTCAAGAAAGAGCGCCACAAGGACTTACAGAGGCCACATACTCCGGAAAAACTTGGTGCAGAAAGAAGCCCAAACGCTAGCAGCTCTGAAGCTGGAAATAGTGGCTATATCGACGTGTATCCGTCACACAACTTTTGATCAAGCCTATGAAGTTTGCATCCTTGTAGTAGGGAATTTCCTAACACTAAAACTTTTACCAAATAGGCAGGGCTTCCAGTAAGCATGGCACTGTGTAAGTCCATGATGTCTTTTGAAGAAGCAGGCAAAAAAAAAAAATAAATCTCACTGGAAAACAAAAGGAATATAACAACCACTACAGTCAGTTGGTTTTGTTAGTTTTATATCAAATGCATCCTTCTACAGAAGTCAAGTAACTGTACCGAACGCAGTATGTGCCACACGCTCGGAGAAGGTATCTCACTGTTATATTCCTTTTGTTTTCCAACCACTACAGTCAGTTGGTTTTGTTAGTTTTATATCAAATGCATCCTTCTACAGAAGTCAAGTAACTGTACCGAACGCAGTATGTGCCACATGCTCGGAGAAGGTTTCATGAGCAACATCAGTTTCTTGGAGCACCTGGGGTGTATTTATGTGCTGGTGTGATGGCAGGGAGCCAGAGCTTCTCTTGCTGTTGTCAGAGCTGAAGGAAACTTACAGTCATCTTGGTTTGGGGCTTTTTATGAAGTAAATGAGTAGAAAATGCCTGTTAATAGAAAGAAATGGAAACCTGGGGAAGGTAGCTGGGAGAGTTGATAAAATACATTTTGTGCAAGTTTGACTACTTGCACCAGTTTTCACATAAATAAACATCATTAGGATGTGCTTCCAAATCTGGATGAATTTTTTTGATCTGCGCGCCATGGTATAGTGCCAGGAGCTGGCTTTGAGAGACCCAAAAAGCTAAAGATCAAGCTTTGCAACTTAACCTTTAAGTGAGCTGAAAGCTTCTACGTGTTAGTACTAGGTTTGGTTAAGACAATTCTTGGAGTTGCTGTTTGGTTAAATTTTCAGGTGTGTATATACTAATTTTCCAAATTACTAACGTATAAAAATAAGTGGAATAGGGATTACAAAGATGCATAGATGCATCTGGGAATGACAGCTTTTGTTTCTCTGCTAATAAAAGGCATAAATTACCTTTCCTTGTCTAAGTCCTTGTGAGGTTTGCTGGGGCGGGCGGCACAAGCCAAGCCCTGCTACCTATTTCAAACTGTTTTTTCAGTGCACATGAGTTTTATATATGGTTGCTTTAGTCTCCAAAATTTCTCTTTGCAGGAATTACTCAAACCAATGGCTCTTGCTACTTTTCTCCACTGAGTTGTTGCACACGTGATATTTGCTGCACGTGAGGCTTCTTTTACATTCTGCAGAAGCCTGCCAGGTTTTCTTTCTTCTGTTTCAAAGCAGGAGTTCACCTCTGAATGTTTTCTCACTCTGGTGGGGGAGACGGTCCGTTCGAGTGTGCTGTAATAACTCTGCGGAAGGGTTAAAACCCAGGGGAACAGGAATCAAGCATTTGAAAAGATGGAAAGGTATTTGTATTCTAATAAAAGTGATGAGTATTTTTTTTCTTCAGGCATGAATACTGTTTGCCTTGCAAATGAGAATTCAGTTTCTCAAATCCATGATCACTTAAACAGTTCTGAATGTATGAATGAAAAAAAATGTAGAGATTGCAAAAGTAATGCAAATAAATGAGAAATTTTATCTTTTTTAAAGTTGAAGTAATTTGGGTTCAGGGTATTTGAAACTGGTGTGGAACAAAAGAAACAGGCATTTAGCTGCACTCAACCCTGCTTATAACACAAGGGGTTTAGCAGCTGCATTTTTTCCTTGAATTCAAAGCTTTGTTTGAATGTAGGTGTTACCAGAACACCAGAGCATTGGCTTTTGCAGGTGAAGCTTTTGTACGTGCGTGGTCTTGCACCTGGCTGTTCAGTGAGGGCAGGTGACAGCCCTTGGACTGTTGCCTCTCTTGGGATGCAATGTCACCATTTGTCCTTTCGTGACCTAAAATGGGGATTGCAGGCTGGGCATGCCAGCCTCAGGCAGTTCCTTCAGTGGGTAACTCGTGTCGTACGCTCTGCAGGAGACTCTTCTGCAGTCTAGTGACAGTAGATGTTGTCAGTGACAGGGAGTCAGCGTCTTTGGAACACGATGTTATTTATTCATCCCTTGGAAATGCCTGTTGGATACACGATACGGTACTGCATGAGATGTAGCTTTGTCTCCAAAAAGGCTTATGTGCATAGGTTTTACTTGCTCATTTATAAATTCCTCTAAGCCTAGATAAATCTGTTTCTGGCAGGGAGAACTGGCTTAAACTCTGTTTTTACAAGATGAATTCATATCCCATGTTTCCACCCCGTGCTTGCGTGCACACCCCTCTCAGTTGTTCCAGCGCAGCCGTACAGCTCTCCTGTGACCCAGAGCGGGGACTGGGTCTGACTTAAAAATGCAGAGGGAACTGGGGGGGAAACCCAACATGTTTTGTGGTTTTTGTTTTGCTCGGTGAAGCCAGATCTGATTCTCGGCGTGGCTGTGTAAACAGGCATGCTGGCATCGCTGTAGGGTGGGCAGCGGCGTTGCCAACAGGCACTACCGTGGGATGAAATCATGTCATGAGCTCACAGCGTGTCTGTGCGGGGGTCAGCCCGTCCTCCTGTCATCGGCACAGTCATGCTGATTTATTTTATTTTTTTTTTTTTCCTGCTTCATTCAGACCTCTTCCCTTTCCTTGGGGTATGAAATAGCCTTTGTTTCGCTTGTAAGCTTTGGGAAAACTGACGCATTCAAATATGGATGGATTTATGCAGGCAGTCTCTCTGGTTGATGTTGTTGGCACTGTCAGTTCCTTTTGAAGCTGTGTCTGAGATGTTTACCTGCTTGCTTATTTTCCCTTTTTCTGCTCGGAAGCTTAGCAACCCCTTTATAGCTTCCTTTCCTCTTCACCAGGGAAACAGAGGTACAAGTTGAAGAGCACTGACCACACTGGTCAGAAATAAGCATTTTTCTACTTCTTTGCAACCTCTACCCTTTCTTTAGCCCCCTACCTCCCCCCCCCC
>NW_009623688.1:28839-34709 GCF_000690535.1 Cariama cristata
AAGTTAGTCTTTAAATTTCCAGTACAGCAGCTGACCAAAATACTTAAATTTAAATACTTTGGAAAAAGCCTCTATCCTCCCTCTCCTTGACTTCCATTTTTCTGTGGGCTGATTATACTGGTTTGTTCTTTATCTCAGTTCGCTGCTGGGGTAGGTTGCAGATACATCTCTAATGTGAGAAGGTGGCAGAAGCTGCCACTCTTATTACCGGGTTTTGAATATGTTGTAGTCTGGTATTTTCCTGCTTCTAGAGCTCTTTGAAGAGCCTGAGAACCAGTTGTGTGTGCTTTTTGAAGTCCTTTTGAGTGAGGCAGGAACCCCAGAGCTTTTCCTTAGGACTGCATTCTGAAAAATGGATGTAGTGATAGAACGGCCACCCTGTTTTGTTTAGCCTTTTCCTTTATCCCTTCTGCTCCTCCCAACTCACTGAGCAGCAGCACATCAATCCATGCTTGAAACCACGTAGAGATATCTGCAGCATCGCTAGGATTAGCATGCAAAAGAAATTGCGGGTATCTGTGTGTGTTGGGGTGGCCGTAGCTGTAAGAATTGGTGGTGGTCTGACTCTTACTGCATTCAGGTTTTGATACTTGAAACAGTGAAATTGTATGAAGTCATACGCAGTAATTTGAATGAAGCGAGATAAAATGAAGTGGAAGGGAAATGACCCAAAGGCCTTTAGCACACCCTTATTAAAACTGTAACCAAAATACATGTAGAAATTATAATGAAAGATCAGCCCTGCTTTTACACCTCTGATCTGAGTGTTTCAAAGGGGAGGGATTAGTTTGACTTCTCAATTAACAGAGGAAAGAGAGGAGAGGTGGAAAAATGTGGGATTCACCAGTTAGTACATATCCAAAGTTGTCTTGTCATCTTAGGCTTTGGCTCATTTTGTATATGCACGATTGCAATTTCCCCTTTGCTTAATGCACGGAAGAAACCATCGCTTCAGGAGAACTGGCAAAAAGGGTGGGATGCGGGCCGTGGCTGATGCCCCTTGCCGTGGCTGATGCCCCTTGCCATGGCTGCTGCCCGCACCAGCTGCTCCTCCTCCTCCTCCTGGCCGTTGCCGTGGGGCAGTGGGCTGTGGGGCAAGCTTCAGCACGGGAGGACCATGCGGGTGCATGGCCTGCTGGCTACTCTGCTGTGATGAAATGTAAAGGCATTTCAAAAGCAAGTATGTTTTTGTGATAGACCAAATGAGTATCGTTGATACAGTTGGTTTGAGTTTTTGACCAGAGGGACATAAGCTGTAATTTTTCTGTGGAGGTATGTGCCGTGCTCTACTCTCACTCTATCCCTCCCTCCTCAATTTTTTTTTTTCGCTATTTTTCAAAAACACAGATATTTGACCCCAGGGTGTTTTAAGACTCCCCTAGTGCTGCAGTACATCAGGAACATGACTGCTATGGATATTCTCTTTATCCAGGCCATTGTTCAACTGTTGCAACAAATTATACATCACTTGTTATGAACAGAACACAGACTTTCCCCTATAAATCGCCAGGCCTCAAGTGCAGTCGGGTTCAACTCCACGCCTGAGCCTGCGCAGCTTAAGAAAGTCTGGCTTTGTCTGACGGGCACCAGAGACGCTTCACGTAGACTAACCAGATGCCTAACCCTTGTGTCTCTGTAACTGAGATTGTATTAATTGTGCTTACATTAGCTCTCTGCTGAATGGAGTCAGCCTGCCACAAAGCAGGGCGATGTTGGCAGCGTGGGGCTCTGGTCGGATCCCATCCTTCCAGTTGGAGGGGAAAGCATTCCTGGCCAGGAGGAACACGGTTTGAAAGTGGAGGGAGAGAGGTTGTGTTTCAGAGCTGCCCACAGAGCTGAGGGGAGCTCGGGTGGTTGTAATTCAGGTGGAAGTGGGGGGAAACAAAAGAAGGAGGAATGTAAATGGTGTGGGAAATGTGAGTAGGCAAGCTCAATCATAGTATTACAAATTAAGTAGAACTATTTTTAAAATATTTTATTTAATGTCATTGTGTAACCAAATCCATGTGCAGCCAGAATATGAGTGCAACTTCATATAAATAAAGAACACAAAAGTTATTTACAAAACAATCCACTTTAGTCAGTTTGGGACAGTTTCCCCGTGATATGTCACTGTCTTCCAGTACCTGCATGACCAGTAACATTACTTTGCTGTATGCTCTCCATAGGACAGTTCTGTAAGGTTCAGTGGTCCCGGCCGTGATGCTTTGTAACTGAGGCACCTCACAGACACTGAAGTTGTCTGACCCAATGGAATGAAGATGCTTTGAGCAGGGTCTGTGATCGGGAGTCGTCTACAGGCAGTGTGGCGTGTGGTTTGCAGGGTGGAGCAGAGAGCCCTACTCAAAACCAAGAGATAGCTCTTGGAGTGGAATTGCTATCTAGGTTGATATTGCTAGCATTGAAAATGCAGTATTTTGAAGGAGGGGTATCGGTTGGATGGGTGTGTTTTGTGTGTGCTGTAGTATGCCAAGCAGATACGCAGAACTGATTTACCACTTGATGTTTGGCTCACGATGGGAGGTGGAGCTTGAAAACAACCACCATTTAGTCCTGAGTTTCTTCCCCAGTTACTTTTCCTTTATTGCCTTTCTGCATTTTATTACAGCTGCAAAAGTGTACGTTCCTCTAATAGAAGACAGTGACCTATATATAACTCAAGTCCCTACGCAATTACCAGTATAATAAAACCAAATGATTCAGAAACCTTTTATCAAAGCTGTAAATAAACAACGAAATTAAAGATCTACTGAAGGTGATCATTTTCCATGAGGAGATCTGATGGCCTTGTGCACATACACGGAGGCTGTGAGGTTCCCAAGTTGTGCTTCTGGCATCGCCGGTGACTGCCGCAGCGGTGAGCGACTTGCATCGCTTCTCCCCTGGCTTCTGTGTTAAATAGTTTCCTCTATTAGCTGGCGGAATAGTTTGTTTCCTCTAGAGTACTTCATCAGGAAGCTGCCAAACCTGACGTACAGTGGAGCCTGTCTTAATTCTTTGACTCGTCTCATTGAAGTTAGTGGGTGTGCTTGTTAGGCTGTAATTAGACTTTGTTATGAGTAAGCAGCATCAGGCTATAAACTTAATATCCTTCTGAGATGAGTGCTGCTTAAGTAATAAGTAACCTTCTGTTTTGTCTATCCAGTCTAGTTTAAGTCCAGTAAGCTTTCAAAATGAAATACTATATTGTGTGGCTCTAATAATTTCCTGTAAATAGCAGCTATGTCATACTGCATATAGACTTGCCTTATACTTGATGAAAATACATGTACATTTTGTGCTGGTGTTTCCTTTACCTTCCTAACATACACTTTTTAATTCAAATTTTTAAATTCAAATATCTATCTTTTGCAAATTAACTCCTCCTGTTTGCTCTTGGCCTCCAGTATTTACTGTCATCTTGCATATTACTGTTTCTTCCAAAGCAATTGCTGCTTACGTTCTGTGCTGTACTTGCTCTACAAACATTTTCATATGTGATATAAAATAAAAATTGAGGTAGGTATTTCAAACTTTGCATCAGCTAGACCTGCTTAGGGAATGCTGTTTTGATTCTTCTTCAATTCTATCTTCCTTTTGCTTCCCATGTTTTATCTATGAAATCATGTGTCTGAATACCCTTTGCTAACCTTGTGCCTTTTCCTAGTACTTGGAAAAATATGACAGAATTAGGAGTTGGGTGATGGCCATCAGTAAGAGTGGATGAACTCCCACAGAACGTGATCCTGTTTGTAGAAACGCAGTCTGAATTATTTTAAATTAGAAAGTCAGCTACAGAAATTCTCCTTGTGAGAACAGGTTCCACCACTGAGCCGGGGTGGAAAAGGAAAAAAGGACAAGGGGTAGGCTTTTTTCATCACTGTCAGATCCTTGCTGGGTACGACTAGCAGGGGAAGGGATGAAGTGGTGAAGAATGGCAATTGTTCAAGCCAATGCACTGCTGTCGCTTGGAGCAGTGAGACGATGGTCTGAGAGCACGTCAGCTGGTTATAAATGATTGACTTACTGCTGGCTTAGATGTTTCTCGGCATAGCTTCAGACCTTTTCACTGTTTATGTACGCTTTTAACAAAGTGAATATGATTAATTTAATCTATATTTATGATGCAGTTGGGACATTGTGAGGTCGGTTCCCAGCTCTCTGCTAACAGGTTGTAACTTTTGAAGAGGCACAGGACAGAAACCGCTGTCGTTTCTCTGCGCGCTCCCCGAGGAGGAGCTGCCGTACCACCTCGTCTGGGGATGAGCTCTTCCTGGCCCAGGTGGATTTTAGGGATGCAAATGGGAAGAAGTGTGTGAGGGCAGGTCTCGGTGCAATGGTTTCCAAGAAGGGGGAATAAAGCTGGTGAAGGGTAGCGGCTTCCCCTGCGGCGTTTGGGCTGTGCTCGTGGGTCAGATCCATCGCTCTTCTCCCGCACGCTGGAGGAGGCTTGCGGCACACCTCTGGAGGCTCTGCGAGAAGGGAAGGACAGAGGAGGTGTTTTTTGGGTGGATTTTGACTTTCCCCTCAAGTCCTTTCTGAACAGAACAAGAGGAGCAAAACCTCCCCCAAAACTTTTCATAAGAGGTGTAAAAACAGCCACAAACCCTTTAGTGTTATGCAGATAATTTAGAGGGCACCTGAAACACAAAATTCAGTTGTTTGAAGTTAGTTTTTGTTGAAGTTTTATGTGTACCTCTAAAATTTCCAGGTACTTAGATATTTGCTTAACAAAAAAAGCTTTTCTTTGAGCTAAACTAAATATCCAGGATTTGAGAAGAATTCTTAGGCAAAAGAGCCACCTTCTCATCCCGAAGACTAATTACTGGGGCTTTCTGTTTTCTGAGGAGTTTCATCCTCTTAGCATAAATATTGCATTTTCAGAGCACATTTTCTCACTTAGAATTTCGCTTGTTGGGATTAGCTATTGTAGTGCTGTCACCTGCCCCACAGGGTTGCTCCTGCTTGGCTGCACGGGGGAGAAAAGGGAGAAATTACTGCGGCTTGCAGAGATGCTTTGTCCTAATTATTATTCTTCATTGAGGAGCGCTGGTCCACCTCAGTACTGACCACTGATGAGCATGCATTTGCAAAGTGTCTGCTCCTGGAGGTCCAGGACAAGAAATGGCCCATTTCAGGTATGAGCAAAATTTCTAATGCAGCTACTCCAGGTGTCAGTTTTATGGATTTGTTTCTTTTTTTTGCTTTTCCAAGTCTTCATGTAAGATGTCAGTGCATGTGCAGTCTGCTTTTGGGGCAATCAGGATGGCACCCACTACGTCACCTTGATTACGCAGTTAAAGGAACAGAAGTACTCTTGGTTTTTATTTTCCACAATTTAAGCACAGTAAAATGCTGTCAAATAAGGTCTATCAGGATCCCATAAGTTTGATGAGGCCTTTTTCTTGCATTTTTCTTCCCTGCCAAGCTGCTTGGTATTCCAGCGTCCTCCAAACTTTTGCATGCTGTGAAGTAACGAAGCAGAACATTAAATCTTTTAAATCCTGAGAGTGCCGGCAATCTACTGAGCATTTCACAGCGCTGTTGTCAGCGAAGAATGCGTATGTGTATTCTCTACATTGTAATCCCCCAAGTGTGAAATTAGATCTGCTACCAGTTTCTTTTTCTTTTTTCTCTTCTTTAATTCTTTTCATATCAAATATAATATGTACTTTAATCACCCTATCTGTTTCTGGGTATATAAAGAAAGGGATTACCCTTTTGGTAAGTAGATTTCTGCTCTTTTTTTTTCTTTTGAATAGTACAGCTTAATAATACAATTTAAATAGAATGAATAGTTGTGTGAAGAATTATAGGCTTTTCTTCCCTTTGTTTTTGCATTTGGGCTCCTTTGGAATACTTACCAATGTCACAGAACCATAGAATCATTT